>NW_013651794.1:0-1693 GCF_000499385.1 Eimeria necatrix | reverse complement strand
TCTCCTTCCCCATCTGTCTCCGTTTCTGTGTCCTCCCAGTCCCCGCTGCAGCCTGCAGCAGCAGCAGCAGCAGCAGCAGCAGCAGCAGTGTGGGGCGCAGCACTGGGGGCCCCTGGGGGCCCCCAGGTGGCCACAGCCGTCTCTGCGTAAGTATCTGACCACACAGTCCCCCGCCTCCTTATGGTTGTCTCGGAGGGGGCCCCTTCTGCTGCTGCTGCTGCTGCTGCTGCTGCAAGCTGCTGCTGCTGGGTGGGGCCTGCTGCAGCAGCAGCAGCAGGGCGCCGCAGCAAATCCTCTATTGAAAACGAGGGAGGAGCAGCAGCTTCCAGTGAGACCCGCAGCAGCGGCAGCTCAGGTATGACCTCGACGCAAGCAGCAGCACTGTACCTGCAGCAGCAGCAGCAGCAGCAGCAGCAGCAGCAGCAGCAGCAGACACTGCAGCACAAACCGGAGCCACGCCGGTGCACTGCTGCTGCTGCTGCTGCTGCCTCTCTGTGTCCCTATCTGTCTCCTTACTGCAGCAGCTCTTCGGTGGCCTCCACAAACTCTGGGGGCGGCGGCAGGTCCCCTGCTGCTGCTGCTGCTGCTGCTGCTGTTGCTGCTGCTGCTCCGTCCCCCACATTCAACTGAATCTCCAGCCCCTGCAGCAGCCCGTCGGTGCCCCCCAGGGGCCCCCCGCACCCGTGGGGGCCCCCCCCCAGGGGGGCCCCCGTGGGGGGCCCCCCTCCCGGGGGGGCCCCCGGGGGGCCCCCCGGGGGGCCCCCCTCGGGGGGCCCCCCGGGGGCCCCCCGGGGTACTGCAAAGGCAGGCCTTGTCTTCAAAAGCTGCTGAAGTTTGGGACTTTGTCGCAGCAGCAATTGGGAAGAAGCAACTCGATTTAAAGTGCAAGAAAGTCCAACAAAATAAAGAAGTCCGGGTTCTTTGGGCATTACTGTTACCTGCAAACAAAAAAAAATAATAATAAAAATAAAATAAATAAAGCAAAATAAAATAAAGTAAAATAAAGCAAAATAAAATAAAATAAAAGCAAAAAAATAAAGTAAAATAAAGTAAAATTAAATAAAATAAAAGAGTTTGGAAGTCAGGGAAAAGAAATGAAAAAATCCAAAATTCGACGAAGTCCCCAAAAGGGAAAAGTCCAAAAAGGGGAAGAGGAGTGAAAAAGAAGAAAATTAAAGAGACAAAAGTGTCAAAAAAATAAAAACTCCAAAAAAGAAAAAAAGCGAAAAAAGGTCCAAAAAAAACAAAAAAAGGTTCCAAAAATAGGAAAAAGGGTATCAATCGAAAGAGAAAAAAGCATTTAGAAGGAAGAAAAGAACTCGGAAGAAAAAGAACAAAAAAGAAAATAAAAAAAGAAAAAAAAAGAAAAAAGGGGGCCCCTTGCCTCGAAAGTGACTGGCTGCGGGTGCGCGGGCGGCACCAACACAGTAACAGGGTACACTTCTGCGGGGGGCCCCCGCAGCAGCACTTTGGCTTTATCCAGCAGCAAATCAATTCCCAAGGGATTGGAGACAGACACCTGAACCCTCCGCAGTTCTCCGCAGCCCCACACCCCACAAGGAGACACTTCAAAGCCCTCCAAACCCCACTCCCGTTCTCTCCGAAACGGGTTAAACATCAACACGTCTCGCCCGGGGGGCCCCCGGAGGCGTGGGGGGCTTCCCCCGGGGCCGTGGGGGGCGCAGGGGACACT
>NW_013651793.1:10369-15938 GCF_000499385.1 Eimeria necatrix | reverse complement strand
GCAGCGTGCAAAGGGCGTCAAAAAAGCTAATAGAGCACATGAGTGCTCTTTCGAGCCGCCCTAAGTGCCGTCGCAAGCGGCCAACTGCTCCTTTTCTAGTTCCTCGCACGAACGCCCATGTTGCTGTTGTCATAATTTTTAAGCGCGCTCGCTGCGAAGTGTATAAACAAGGAGGTCCCGAAGAGCTGCTGCATCGGTAATGATCAGAGCGTATGACACACGACTCGCAGCGCCGCATTCGTAGCAGTCGACACGCGTCCACAATTTACTTGTTGCTTGGCGGCAAACAAAGATAATCTTTTCTTTCAATGGGCCGTTTCGCTGTCGCTGTGACTGTTTTGTAGGATGCTCTGTTTGACGCACATAATAAGGAATGTCTTTGTTTCGGGTTGAGCAGGCAGGCGACGCTCCGGCTGCCGGTGGAAACCCCCTTGTGTCAGGCTTATCATTTCCCCTTTTCTTCATGCAGTCCACTCAGCTGCGGTTTGTTGTTTTGTCTGCACGTGCATATTATTGTGCTTAGACAATGACACACCATGAGGGCTGAGTCGTGGTACCATGCCAGGGACTGGAAAATGCATATTGCTGCGCTGGAGATGGTTCGCTTTTCCAGGCTTTGTGTTCCGTGCGTCAAGTGCACATCTGGCACCAGGAATACTGTGAAGGAAGCTGCACGCATGGCGGGCGCTGGATTCCCTTTCTTTTTAAAGTGGACATCTGCCATATAGCCGGCAAAGATCACTCTGAGCATGAATTTATTCAGTGGGTATTAAAGCGATGCAGGAGGTTGTTGGTACAAGTTGTGTGTGCTGCACTTTAGCTGCGTTGGTCTCTCTGCATGCGTCGTTGGCATCGAGAGAGTAGCCGAAAGACTCTCTAGGTACTGCGCGGCATAGGGCGACGTACGTGCACCACGCAGCGAGGCCCTCGAGAAACGAGATGGATATTTGCAAGCAAATTGCAAATTGGCGTGTCGTTCTTTGAAATGAAACAGCATCGATGGAGTGGAACCTGCTTTTATCCTTATAGGCAGTAAGCCCCCGCAAAAGGGAAACATGAGCGAATGTTGGAAGAAGACGCCAACGTAGTCTGTTGCTTACCATCAAGATAGTCACGCAGCGCATTTCTTGAGATTGTTAATCCGTGAGCGCACTGCGCATTTTCCCTAAATCTCGGGAAAGTGTACACGCAGGCGTCTTTGATGACAAGCCACGGCGGACTGAAATGTGTCGTTGGCATCGACAGACTAGCCGAACGGCTCATCAGGTATCCTTTTCCGTCGTGCCTGCACGCAGGCTCTGGAAAAGGGATAAGCATACATGTGCCTAAATCAGCGTTCCACAACATCGACGTAGGGGAAGCTGCTGTTACTGTTCTACAGTGGTTAAGCTTGGAAAAAAAGGATAAATGAATCAGCGTTGAAGAAACACGGCAACGCAGTCTACTGTTTAGCACCAAGACCGTCACGTAACGTATCTCTTGAGATTGTTCATCCTTGAGGACACTGCGTATTTTCGCTAGTTGCCTTGACGCTGTATAGGCAGACGCTTCAGATGACAAGCTGCGACCGTCTCCCTCTGCTAACACTTTTTTTCAAATATTATTTCAATAGTTAAAATTTTGCAGTTGCTTAATCTCGGCAGTGCACATTCCGCTCAGTCTTCGTGCAGTAAGTGGAAAGTAGCCGTTGAGCTCGACCTTGTGTTCGTGCTAAGCAAAGTGCGAAGCGTGAAAAGCGAGTAACGCAAAACAATATTGCTGGTCACCAGTATTTTCAATTTCTGAACAATATCACCGTTAGGTTTAAATTGCTCTTGTGATTTTTGAGCACAATCAGCCCTGCCGCTGTTGATGAGGTGGAAAGACCTTTGGCTTCGAAGTACAGATATAAAGAGCTACGCATTGTCTGCAGCGCTAATGGTGAGTACGTTGAACAGCAGGCAGTGGTTCGTTTATAGCAGTCGATAGTTGTCTGCCTGTTTAGCTTCTGGCTGACTACAATCAAACACAATATCTTCTTTTAACGGAGTGTTCTGTTGTGCCGAATCAAGGCAAGGTTGCCTACGGTTGAACATGCAAGCAAATGACCAGAGTGCTGCCGGCGAACGCTACCTTTTCTTTAGGTCTGGCTTTCCCGTTATTATTTGTGCTATCTTGCCAATTTATATTGATCACTACGGAAGTAATAACACGTTTTTGTGCAAGAGCCAAGGCATTTCGTTCGAACGAAAGTAAATTTTTTATGCCGATGGCTGGAATAGCATGTAAACGGAACGCGAATACTTTGTTGCGCAAGCCTGTGGGTTTTGTGAGGTCTATAAGCTGCGTAGAAGTGTTGGATCTTCGCAATGAGCAAAAGATGTATTATTTCACAATACCCAAATCTGCAGTTGCCCCTATGGTTTTCATCCATATTGCTCTTCCACGGGCAATTCCAACCAAGCTCGAAGCATTGTGCACAAACTTTGGCACTCCGGCACATGATTAAAAATTCCACTAGAAGTCGCTCAGGCAAGCAGCTTCAATAGCAGTGCGCCGACAATACTGTTGTGTGCGTATATCAACACTGTAAAGTTTAAGTTATGCAAATAACAAACACCGAACGAAAATGAGCACTAGACGCATTCTTTGTTTACAGAACAGGGCACTACGTTGTTTTGTGACTCATTCCACTTTCGCGAATGCATCGCCGTAAATAATGCTAGTGATGAACGTATGTGCCGATGTGTGGAGCAAAGTCTCACAAGTGTGCGGACTGACGCCAGTTCTCATCCGCGGTGGGTGCTGCTTCCTTCGAAACGTGGAGCCAAAATATTAAGCTCAGTTGTTTGGCCGCAAAACGTCGCTCTTTGTTGCTTTGAGGGAGAAGGACCTGAGGCTTTTTGAAGCTTTTGTACACTTTCTATTCAAGTTACAAAGGCATTGAATACTTTGCACCAGGATGTTCCTTTTCGTATGGAAACTTTAAAGCTTTTTTCGCCGAGTTTCTCGGCCTGAAGGGCGACTCGAAACGATGCTAGCCGTTTTAATTGGGTTTTTCTAAAGTGCTTATTGGTTCATTTTAATCTCAGATATGCGAGTCCTGTCGTCGGAAGCACTACGTCTTTTGGCTGGGACGTGTGGCTACTCTAAATCATTTATTTGGAAAGATGTTACATGTGCACGGTTCCAGGAAGCACTCAGCTGCTGGCACATCTTGCAGTTGAGCGTACTGCGACCGGTTGTATTTTTACTGAAACTTCATAGGAAGGCTGGATCGAGAAGAAGAGACTAAAACCTGTGTCATTGCCCCTGGAAAACGAAGTACATCAAGAACTTCCGCACATTGATCGTAGCTTTAAGATAAAGCCTGAGATCGTTCTTACTAAACACAGTTACAGTCGGCTTGCCAATCGCTGGGAAGGATAGCTCGGTGAGCGTTCCGGATCTCGCTGCGCAGCAGGTGGTGGTTAACTTCACATTTGTGTTGATTCCAGTCATAGTTGTCAATGCTGTTTCCGCATGCTGTTAAAAAACACTTTGGCTGTGCGTGGCTGTCTAATATGCGTCGCAATTTGCACGTATTCTGCCGCAATCTGTTTAAAAATGCCAGAATGGCGGCACATTCGCTGCTGATGGAGGCCTACATGTTTTTTCTAAAGCTCCTTCAGCTTGGTGAAGGCACTATGACGAGGCAGCGTGGATTAGGTTGAGCAATCTTCGCTCATTGTTGCTTTGTGAAACGCTGTGCCGTAGTTTCTTGATTCGCTAAATTGAGCACAAAGCCTTGAATTGCTATGAGTCTTCTCGCGCACTACTTGTTCGCAAATGCGTCGTATATTCCTGCTGAAACATTGGCTGCGTTGTTTCGTGTTGCAAAAGGCAGCGTTTTATTTTTCGATATTTGCTTAAGGCACTCTCGTTAATGTAGGTGGTAAGTACTGCACTAGATGTGCCGTATGTAAGCTCTTGCAAATTAGCTTGGCAGCGGAAAGTATATATTCGCTTTCTGTACTCAACTGGGATGAGTATTCTAGTGTTTTATGTTTCTCTGTTGCAACTACCAAACCTCCTATTTCTGAGAAGACGGTGTGTCCGTTAAGGCGTCATCTCACTAGCGCAGTTGCACAAATGCATCACATTTTAGAGCACATTTAGAACGGGTGAATTGCACTTTGCTTCGCGATATGGTCGCGTCTGCAATCTCTGCAATTCTTTGCTCTTTGACCGCTTCCACTCACGGCCTGCGCCCTGTCACAGGTTGCGACGATTGTGACACATGCTTTCCCAGCCTTAGCACAGGTGCATGCTGACCAAAGAATGCTTATTTTATACTGCGATGGAGACAAGCCGGCAGGCAAAATGCTTCAACTAGAAGTCAACGCGTAGCTAAGGTTTTTGGTCTACCGAGAATTAACAGATTGCTGCGCCACTTTTCTTCCCAAGATACTATGATCTTCTGTGTCTTGAAGCGAAAAGCTAGTTTCACGAGCGTTTGTGACATGGCTTGAACGAAGTGCATTTCAAGAACACATTATATTGCCTTGCCAAACGCGAGTGCGGTAGTCACAGTTTTGGTCGTTTGCCTGTCTCCAGGAAGTAAATGGTTGACCCAGTGGCATCAGGCGGAGGGCTGTTACGCAGTGGAACTTCCTGGCGTGAGGAAACAACTCATGATGGAAGTAATTTCATGATAGCCCAACCTGCTGAGGCCTCACAAGTTTAGATTATTCCTTTTGTGCTTCAGCAAGCACAGTATGCACATGAGAACCCTGCTCGACATAGGTGATTTTCCTGCTTTTTTGTGTCGAATATCTAGCAGAACATCAGTGCCTGCAAACTTTTTTAATATTTTAATACTTGCATGCGAGAATTATTCTTTACTTCTGAATGAAAAATGAAGTAAAGCGGAGAGCAAAAATGAAGAATCTTGAATCTATGCGTTTTCATTAGCAGCATTGCATATCAATGCAACAAGCAAACAAAAAGTGGCTATGCGTGCACGGATATAAATCGGGGATGTCGGTGCCAACACTGAGTCATTTTAAAAAATGGTCGAAAATCTGTTGCCTCCTCTGTACGTTTGCTTCACCAAAAGATTGTACCACTCATCGGACAGACTGTGCGTGCAAATTTAGGGGAGAATAATTCAATTCGTATTCGGCTTTTTGCTGAACTGCCTGTAGTTTCGCTTTAGTGCCGGAGCTGACCCAACATCAGAATACGACCTGAACATATACGATTTTAGCCGCACAATCATCACAGTGTTTCATGAATGGTGCAGGTTGTAAGCAGGAATCTGCATCTGCCTCGCATCTCGAGTAGTTTGGGGCTTCAACGGGCTCAAGATTCTTTCCTCTGGAGAAGCTTCGCTGTACGACTGGAATGTGATCTCTCAAACCTCTGCTTCAATTTTCTACTTCATTTGCGCACGCAGATGAAGTAGAAAATTGAAGAAGCTGCTCGAAAAATTCCACGCATCGACGTGTTCTCTACAAAGAATAACTCCTTTGGAGAGCTAAGCAAAGCTCTCGAAGAGGCACGATTAAATCTGCGTGCTATTCGGCTCACATGCTTGCACAGTTGTTGA
>NW_013651793.1:0-10269 GCF_000499385.1 Eimeria necatrix | reverse complement strand
TCGGCTCACATGCTTGCACAGTTGTTGTGTGGCTAAATGTATGTCATCCTCCTGTGCTCTACAGTATTAGTAATTTGTTCCCACACCAGTAAAGCCGTCTTGCATCTTGCAAACGCAGACTGTGTGTCACACTTCCATGAAATTTGACATGATTCTGTTGCTTTTCCATCTTGCTAGTAGTTGAAAAAGCGTTACAACAAGCATTCGCCCAATTAGTTGACATCCAACGCAGCTTTGTATTTGTGCAAAGTCTGTTTACCTGAACGCTCACCTTAAGAATGTATGGCGAATATAGACAAGAATATTGGGATGCATCCATGGACAACGGGCAGCTGCTGGACTGCGCAGATTTCACCGCAACTATTTGGTTTGCAGTTTATGCATTATTGGTGACTAATTGTTTCTGCCTGCAGACAGTGCGTCGCAAGTTTTTATGACTCCATTTTGTGTCTTTGAAGTGATTCTCTCGGCAGACACAAGCGGTGCCTCTTTCGTGAGCTGCTACTCTTTTGTGCGGTCATACGACAGAAAACAAGTGCCAAAACCACAGCGAATCGACAGAAATTTTATCCTTTCTGGAAATGAAAAATTCGACAGACCAGTGCACACATTGGAGAATGATCACATTTCTGTGAGCCACGATGTGGCAGATGTCTCCTGTGTCCAATCTGTTCGCGGTTTTCGCACTGCATGTCTCAGGTAGTAAGTACCAGGTGCTTTTGGGCGTAAAGCATAAAGCCAAGTATCAAAAAACAATCGGTGGGGTCGACGGTTGCATTTGATATTAGATTGCGGCTGCTTGTACATTGGAACAAGAATTGCTCGTGCTTTTATAGCGCATCCAAGAAGTAAAACAATTCTCTCCATATAAAAACCATCTTCACACTGGACCGTGTGGCTAGCATATCGTACATGTGTCTCTCTGTGTGCGTTGAAATGTTCTTAATGCAGGCGTGGTTATACAAGTAACAGCACACTAATCCACAATATATTTCCATACACCAATCGTTTGCAGCTTTTCGGACCCAACAGGCAGTACGCTGTGTACTGAAGGCTGCTAGAAATACAACAGCATAAATACATCGCCACCGCTTCTAGCAAATCCATCTTCTTTGGCGACAGCTTGACAAGACATTCGGGGAGCCGGTCCAGGGAAAGGATTATCAAAATTCACTCCGTCTTTGACCGTTGAGCTAACATCGTGCATGCGACCTTGATTAAGGGCCGAACTATAATTTTTGTAAGCTCTACCGTGCACAAATCCGCTTGATTTGATTTGCACTGCAAGGCTTGTTTGGTATTTTCCTGAGCAATACTTGCCATTAAAGCGCAAGCTTTGAGGCCCTGTGATGTGAGTCTAGTGGGTGAGTGCACACCGCAGTTGTGCTTCTGGAAACAGAATCACCAAAAGTACAGACATGGTACTTCACACATCGGCACTTTTTGATTTCGCATTGTTGTTGCCACAATTTATTCGCTTACGATTCGTGTTTCTTTTTTCTAAGCAAATGTAGTCCTAATGTGTAAGCACAATAGCTGTACGCTAATCAACTGCATTACGTTGTAGTCCGAGCGCGCGGATTGATTGGATGCGCATAAAGGAACGATTGGCTTCAAACGTTTTAAGAAAGAAGCGAAGATGATGGTCTTGAACTTTAGGTGTATTAATGGGCTATGCAAGGGAGGAATGTCTGTCACTAGTTCTATCAACAGCTGTTAGTGGAGAGCTACACTTTATTGCTGCACTGTATCTGTTCCACTGAAGCGTAAAATAACCTTTCGTGCATTTATTCGGGCAGGCAGAACTCGTCCATTGAGAAGGAGTCCATATAATAGGCAAGCGCTGAGCCGCTGCAGTTGTAGTGTTGGAGCTCTCTTCACAGATAGTATGTTCAATGCTTAATTATCAATGAATGCTCCTGCGTTCTCGTTGAGCCAAGTTGAGGCAGTTCACTTAGTGGCGGTAGTTGACGGCGATCTTGTTTTCACGTTACTAAAGCAGGGCTTACCCTGCAGCCGATACTGGAGGAACGAGCTTCTTCACGTTAATATGTGTCAGGCATAGGAGAATGCTATCGTCTCCTGCTCATGGTGTGCCAACCCAAAACCGAAATCATATCGCGCCGAAAGCCTGCCCAGAATTACCGCTTTTTCTGTGCAGCGCACGTCTTCGTAGCTTGGTTATCTAAAGATAACCAATTAAACTGATTTGGCTTCAGGATGTGTGTTCTTTAAACTTAGCATTTTACTGGCTTTGTGTCCGTCATCAATGATGCTTCCTTTGTAGGCTGCAGTCGCAGGCTGATTGACGGATGGTAGATGTTGTCCTATGAATGCGTCATAGCAGCATTCCCACCCAAGATTATGTATACGTGAGCATCAGTGTGTTTGCTTTTGCACCATAATTGACTGAAAATGCTTTATGTCTCTTCGGGCCTATCGTCCCAAGCTAGGGGCCTATCGTCGCAAGCTAGCGTCTGCGTGCCTGTATGAAATTTCTTTTGTGTTTTCAGGAGGTTTATCCGTAAACTTTTTCTCGTGCTTTGGATGTTGCAGCTACAATAATAATTAAATCTATTCCTAGCAAAAATGATGACTACGATTTACTTTTTTGGCCAGTGCAAGACTCCACACTCAAAAAAATTTTGTCTAGAACGTGAGAATGCGCTGCTTCGTCATGGTAGAAATTCCAACGCATCGCTTGATGTACCCTATTTGTGTCGCATCTTGAATAAGGTACGCTAAGCCGTTTTTATCTACATTGTGGGGGCACCATGATGATGAAAAACTAACAAACTCTGTGCCGGGCTCAGGGAAGATAAGTAAATATGTCGGTGCAGGGAAAATTAACCAGCATTACTGCATTTGCAAAATAAGTCCGTGGAGTTTTCATCCATCGGGCATTTGAGTGATACAGCAGTATATGGAAGAAACTTCTGCGTTCGCCTTTCGGACTCTCAGGGAGTACGGTCTGGTTAAAGTAAAGATGACTAGTACCACTGGTGCAGTAGATTCAGTTAAAGCCTTAGGCAAGCGGCGTTACTATACTTCGTTGCGCGGTGCATAAGATCTGTCTCCAGCAACGGCTAAATAATCAATTGAAGCTCGTCATTCATATTTTAAAATCTGTTTGTGCCTTATGGTTAATCCCAAGACAGTGCGGCACTCACGTCGGAATGCAACAAGCAACAGCCATCCGTTTTAGACATGCATTTACGTCAACCAAATATCAATACGCGCTCTTCTGCCCTGTCTACCAATGATATGGTGCGCTTTAGACATGCAGGGGTTCATCTTGTACTGCTGCGTTTATCAGCTCAAGCAGTTTTGGTCTGTGAGCCTCACGCTCAAGTTTTTGACGTGATTTTCGTTGTGGCAAATAGACTTGCTTGTAAAAGTTTGTACGTGACGATTTTTTAGAGCCGAAACCTTGCTTGCTGAGAAACATTTACCAGGACAAACTCACCTTTCAGTTGAAAGTTGAGTATTCGAGTAGGATTGCGGATTTGGTAGGTGAAATGTTTTTCTTAGTACACCCAGACAGCTCGTTTGCCGCATCACATATGAGCAGAAGCATACCAGTCATAGAACGAAACACAACACGGAACCATGGCAGATATTTATCATATGAACTGCTATGGGAAGAAGTTCTTAATTCATTTTTTACCGCTGAGGAAACGTGTTTTTCTGAGCGCGTGATAGCACACAATAACTGTGAAAACAGTATGTCGCCGAGACTACTGCTGATCACAGTGCAGGGCGTTGATGCAGCACAGCGTAGCTACTGAGGTCGCACAGGTGCCAAAAATCAGTCTAGCGAAATCACAGTACCTTGAATTCTGCCTGATTTTATGGCTGATTGTGTATCTTGATCTTTTAGCGCCTTATGGTATGGGTGGCTAACGTATGTCGAGGATGGAAGTTTCTGCTGTCCAGACGGTCTACCTAATTTCGTTCCAGCATTTTCTACTAACGCAATGAGTACAATTAAAGGATAGCCTACAAGCGTGGATTAAGGTCCCTTCGATTATTTTATATATCTTTTGGTGCCACGTTCGCGATATTGGGATCTACTAGATTAGGTTTTGCAATCTCGGGTCTCCGAAGTTGCAGGCACGGCAGAAGAAGGATGTTGCAATTTTTGCTTTTTCCAAAGAACAACGTAAGCGAATGGATCATGCATGGCGAGAATGGTGACCCCCTGCAGCATCATCATTTTCGGACTAACTGGTAATGCGCCTTCTTTCACTGAGGTGGCTAGACGAAACCGCCTTCTTCGGCGTTAACGCAGACCGTATGGCCGTGTTGCCACACTCCTGTGTCTCAACATTCCCTGTGCCGCACGATAGCCCATGCTGCCAAAAGCCTATACGACGCCTTGCACTTACGTCGCATAGATATCAGATGTAATTAATGAGTCAGAAGCATTTTTCAACTTCTGCTACACTACAGGTGTCGCGGGAGCAAATATGACTGCCTCTACGTCCAGGTAGCTCATCTAATCTCGATGTACTTCAAGCGTGCATGTGTATAAATTGTGCTGCGAAAGGCGCCTCCCCCTCTGTGTGTCAAGAAAAGCTTTTTACGGCAATATTTTATTTCCCTGGTCGTCGTCCTAGAGCAGTGGCATGTTTTGGGGCTTACCAAACGTGTGGTGGAGTTTACCGATGTAGTCGAATATGCAATGTGCATTTGTGTTGCCCCAGACAAGCGTGTGATGCAAAGCGTCAATGGCATATAAGCTCAAAAAGCTGTGAAGGTTTGGAAAGGGTGGAAGAGACAAAGCTCTGTCAGCTGTCGCTGGAACATACTTGAGGGCCGTCTTGAGACAAGCCTACTTTGCAGCCTCGTACATCTGTGTGAGCTGCTGTCCAGATTATTGTTTTATATCAGGAAGTATGTCAATATTTTCCTTGTGGCGAAAACGATGTGCTTCTATTAGTTTGTTAAGGAGCGCAAAAGCAGCCGTTATTCCATGTTTCTAGCATGGTGCGCCAACATGAAAAATCGCCAGAAGACAACATGATTCAGCCCAAAATTGCACGATTCAACGAAACGACCGTGAACTTGCTTTTGCAGAATGTGAGCAGCTGAGTTCTCTTGTACAACCGACCCGCATTCGTATCTCATGGCTTTAGTTGCGGCGTAAGCCCAAGCAAAGTTACAGAGGCTTTTGCTTTGTCTATGCCAACGAATGAATGAGCATGGAACGAAGAACGTATCTCCATTGCTGCTCATCTTCACGTTCATTAAGCTGTGATGCCCGATACCTGAAGAGACTATCTGTGACTGTGTGAACCTCATTCCCAGCCCAGAGCGATTTCTACGCATCTGCACATGCTGCCGCCTTCTTTCAAGCACTGATGAAACGAAGCGCCAAGCTCGTCAGTATGATTCTGTCAGAGGCTATCTAAAGCCAGTAATGGCTTAAATTTACATACGTGTTCAACAGCCGTACGGTTACTGGCGGCGCGCAATGCTAGCAGCACACCATTCTGTCCTTGGACGGTAGTATTTGCGCGCAAAATGTGGGACATTTAGTAAGCAGTCCACTTTATTCCAATTCCAAGTGCTCACAAACAGGTAAGCGCATGGAAAAACCGTATGCATAGCTAGGTGTTTGGCGCACTTTTTGATAGGATGTTCAAGCCATCGTTTGTGTCTTACCTCAAGCATCCTCAGTATGCATAAGCGTTGTCGAACCTGTGAGTACCTAAGGTTCACAATAGGCATTAATGCAGAAGCTGAGAGTCATTAGCATTGGCTTATGTAGACGGTACGCTACCATCCACTCATTTTCCGTACAATTTCTCCATCTAAACTACAATACCCATCCTGTCCATGGCAGCGTTTCCCCTATGACTTACTTTGAATAAAGCAGTTTTCTGGGAAAAAACCATCTCTGCACGCTACATGTGATACGCCTTTGTTTCTCTTATGCTTTTGTGTTGGGTTAGATGTTGAATGCGCTGCTAATCTGGTACTCTTAACATTCATCACGGTGTAAATATTCGAGAACTCTTAAGACAGCTGCATTGCGCCCCTTTGTAGAAGCATGCATACACGTCGTCTATATAAACGGAGGTGTACCGGTTTCCATGCGCACCTGATTTTATAACGAAACCCGTTAGAATGTCAAATGTTGCTTTTCACTACTTAGAAGTGCGGACTATCCTTTGCATTCGTCGTTTTGTCTCCGCCGTGGAGTTTTCTAACGGAAAGGTTAGGTGGTCTACAGGGAGTAGGTGAAATTTGCCGGCGGCGCCGGGGACGGTAGCGTTTAACAGCCTACTGGTGTCGGCTGCACCGTATGTATGCATTGCTGTATTTCATCATATCTAAACAGAGCGCCAAAACCATGAATCGTTAGCAAAGTGTTACTTTCAGCTTCGCTCATGGAAAGATTTTTCACGGGTTTTAGCTGAAGATGAAGCCCTCACATCTTTAAGGCAGACGCTCATTATCTGCTTTCACGGTTTTGGGTATTTTCCTTTTTCTCTTTTGCAAGTTCAAGCGAAGCATATCAACAGCATGCGCGTATGGCGTAATGTGGCCTTTAAAATGGCACATGCGTTCCTCGGATTAGATGCATTTTGAATGTTTTCTTGTGTATTGATAAATAAGGCACGTTTGTGTTTGGAGGGACTCTGGACCTAATGCAAACCCCGTGGGCGTACAGTTGCCACTTGTAGCTGGCACTGGCCGATCGAAGATACCAATGAACAGGGCGATCTCTGCAGCATTAGCCTTCAGGAGGTGGTACAAGCATACAGTGCGCCTCAGTAGTTAGTATTTTCCTAAAGCAAGCCAGGAGTCCTACATCCTGCAAGAATTTCTGCCAGATGAATGCATCCGAAAATTCTAGAATCTGATAGCGGCGACGGCCCCACTTTTAGTGGCCATAAGGAAAGGAATCGAGGCAGAAAACAACTGACAGGCAGAAAGCAACTGACACTCTCGCCACTCGCGACTAAGTAACTCGCAAGATAGTAAGGCTTCCAGTACATTGAGTTACGCTGACATGCAGGCGCTTCCAACATGGCAAGGTCTGCTGCAATTCCTGTGACCCAGTTGCTAAACGGAATTTACATACTTCGTGTGCTAATTTCTGGCTTCACAGATACCTGTCAATTGTGGCTCATAGGAGAAGCAAACGTCAGCGTAAAGGATATATTTAGAATTCGGCCCAACATTCATCTCAGTGAAGCACTTCAACACTACATGAATCGTCTCCTTGTATATGTTGAGCGCAGAGTTAAATTCTGGCCATTAATTCTGCCCATGAGCTCCACCCGTAAGAAAATCGTTTATCTCGTACACACACTATGGTACGGGGAGGAAAAGTTGTACCACTAGAGTTGCATATATTCTGTGCCGCAAGATGCGCGGCCAATCTGCCAGGAAAAGGAAGACCGCGTTTTGTATGCTACGGTCCGCATAATGATTATGAGACAAAGAGAGTTGCAGCCGTATGTGACTCACTTGTAGAGCAGAAAGAGCTTACTTCTTCAACCCTAGGAAGTATGGTATGTATACAAAACTTGGTATTTTATAATGTTTTTCAGCATTTGACCTTTGTAGAACCAGCAAACAGCTTGACGGATGTTCAGCACTATTTCCACGTTACACCAGCATCAACAGCTTGCGTCAAGCCTTAACAATTCGCTCTTCTGCACAATTGCGGAATTGTGATCGCGAGGAATGAAACATCATCATCCTGTGATGTTGAGAACCTGTCTAGCACAGGCATGAACGGACATGAGATGCGCTGCAACTAGTGGCTTAGGAGCACAGTTTACTTCATTCACAGCATTGTACACAAGTGTCTGTTTTTCCAGTTACGTTCATCGCATATATTCAAGATTTCTTGAAGCTTTTGTTGTCGTGTTGAGGACTTTGCTCATATCTGCGAAACGAAGCATGCAAGGTCTCAGAACGAATCGGCGGGCTGCTTGATTTGAAGACAATTACTCTGGTAAAGTTCGACGTCTTCTGTTGAGAGCGCTTGATGTCAAGTGCAATTCTGCAGCCAGCGGTGGCCCACTAATCCTTATGACCCTAAATTACGACAGAATTTACACGGTCCTTGCTTCTCCCGTTCGCCAACGCCGTCACAAAATTCATGTGTCTCTGCGTTTGAGCAAATGTGTCTTGCACTCTTCCATCTGAAGACAGAATAAGCGATGCAAAAAATGACCAGTCGCTCTCACAGCAGCGAAGGTACCTTTGTGGCGATTAGGAGACTCTTCCAGAGAAAAGTTGACTAATCAGGGTTAACAGATAACGGGCTCTCCTCACACAGTACTACATGCTGCATGTTGTGGTGTGACTACGAAACAAAAAGCCTGCGGTACGTGCACGCTGAGATGGTGAGAGCCAGCAGTTTGGTCAAGTAATACAGGAAAGTTTTCCAGCCATCGAGGTTGACAGAGGAAAAGCCAAACCCTCCACGCAAAGTTCATCAGATGTTTGGCTGTCTTGCTGCTACAAAGGCGGATGCTGCACACATTGTATTGCTGCGAAAATGCAAGTACTGCATATATTTTCTTTCTAGACTTATAAATTACTTAGCGCATGCAAAAGTACCGCTTACCACTCCGCGAGGCGTTTGCGTGTAAGGCTGCGCAGTGCATTCATCGCAGCGGGTTTGTCTGCAACTTTACAACCAGCACGCTGGTATGTTTGGTGTTTTCGCATAAGCATGCTAGCATGGAGAGTGCTTATGTTGTTCGTGTCGACCGCATTTCGCGTGAGATTTTTTTTCATGGGATGAAGCATGCCTGTGTTCATATTTAACGTTTTAATAGGTCGTAAGCTACGAGTAAGTGCATATTACT
This sequence comes from Eimeria necatrix, assembly GCF_000499385.1. NCBI lineage: Eukaryota > Apicomplexa > Conoidasida > Eucoccidiorida > Eimeriidae > Eimeria > Eimeria necatrix. The sequence goes on along the minus strand of NW_013651793.1, from coordinate 1,432 downwards.
TACTTTGATACTTTAATTTGGAAATAATTTGGAAGCAAAGTGTACAGCTGAACTACCAGGATATAACGGTTCACAGATGTATTATTGATTGATTCAAAGATAGCAGAGCGCACAGCAGAGTGCTTGAGGGCTGGAATTGCAATTCACCTGTTATTTGCATAACAGGCGAATTGCACAGTCAGTATCACTTCATTTTACACAGCGTAAGGCTGTTGTTTTATCATCTGTCGAACCTACCGATGACGAAACAATATATCCTGGGTGGCGAAGCTTCTTTCCAGCTTTTCCTGAATTTACAGGGGCCTGCTTTAGGGTATCGAAGGGGTGATTCTGCAGTATGTAAGCTTTTCACAAGTACACATTTCGCTTCGTGGGCTGTTCTTGGAAAATTGCCTACGTTTGTTCCTTACAAAAAAGACTTCTAGCTAGTGGTGCTGCTGCTGCTTTATGCTTCATCGTTTAGTCTTTTCCCAGTTATCTGCCTTGGGCATTTTTGCACTGCTCCGTATGCTTGTGCTCTTGCACTTAGAAACTGAGCAAATTGATTTAGTGAAAATTGACCTATAACTTGTCCGTTCAGCGTCACTGTGTGTCAAATTGCTCTACCCTAGCAGCAGATTGCGCGACATTTCCAATCTTGCTGCGCTAGTGTTAACTTTGACACTTTTGTCTTACAGGTGCTGGCATCTAGAATGCTGGCGCTAGTGTTAACTTTGACACTTTTGTCTTACAGGTGCTGGCATCTAGAATGCTGTTTGGTTTATAAAGCACGAATAGTGATTGTTTTTGATTCCCCTTGTTTCATGACTGACTATTCGAATTTTCGCACGATACAAATAAGCTGCAACGTACATTAGTTAGCATAGCGTAAGTGAGCATTTCTTTCCAACTTGAAGTCAGCACCATACTTTCAAAGAGATTTTAGTGTTGCCTCATCCACGTGAGCAAAATCTTCCAGGCAGTAGTCGTTAGCGGGCACATTCACCTTTGCGATGCCCAAGGACACGCAAGCTCTTACTGTTATTATCTCCTCTCTGATACTATTCTAAGGAACAACTCGTTTAACGAACCCGGGAGTGGGATTTGAAACTGGCCTCCGGATTAATAACAAAAATAATAATAAATTTCGCGACGCTTCTTCACCTCACCTTCGCAGCAAGAAACGGAATACTATTGCTCTTCACATTTCGAAAACGCAGTTTGCAACAGCTTGCAGATGCCCTTGTAGCATTTCTGTCTTTTTGTAAGACTCCTATTGTTTTCATTTGCGGATGCACATTCACTTTACCTGTTCTTGTGAAAGTGAATAGTAGCTGTACATACAAGCGCATGGCAGTTAGCAGAACAGCATTTCACTCAAAGTGGAGCTAAACAGTTCACATTGAAAACAATGAACACGGCGTTTGCTCTTCACATACTATGAATGACAGAT
>NW_013651792.1:13458-16159 GCF_000499385.1 Eimeria necatrix | reverse complement strand
TGCTGCTGCTGCTGCTGCTGCTGCTGCTGCTGCTGCTGCTGCTGCTGCTGCTGCTGCTGCTGCTGGTGCGTTTGGCTAGGTGGCTGCGTATCTCGCTGGCTAGCTAGCTGGCTGTTTGGCTGGCTAGCTGGCTGGCTGGCTGTGTGGCTGGCTAGCTTGCTAGCTAGCCAGCCAGCTGCTGGGCGCCAGCTAGCTAGCTAGCTGCGTGTCTGGCTAGCTAGCTAGCTAGCCAGCCAGCTGCTGGGCGCTAGCTAGCTAGGTAGCTAGCTAGCTGCGCGTGCGGCTAGCTAGCTAGCTAGCTACCCGGCCAGCTGCTGAGCGCTAGCTAGCTAGGCAGCTAGCTAGCTGCGTGTGTGGCCAGCTAGCTAGCTAGCCAGCTAGCTAGCCAGCTAGCTAGGCAGCTAGCTAGCTAGCCAGCTAGCCAGCGAGCTGGTGGGCGTGGGGCGCGCAGGTCGGACGTGCTGGGGCAGCTGATGCCGATTGTGGGGCGGGACTGGTCCCACACGGGAGTGGCTGAACTCTTCACCAAAATCAAAAGAAATGGATATTTAATTCTTTACTTGACTGCCAGGGCCATTGGCCAGGCCGACGCCACCAGAGACTACCTCTTCGGACTCACGCAAAAGGAAAGAGACAAACTCCCAGGTACCCTCTTTTTCCCCGCAAACGGGGGCCCCGGGGGCCCCCGGGGGCCCCCGGGGGCCCCCGGGGGCCCCCCGGGGCCCCCGGGGGCCCCCCGGGGCCCCCCGGGGGGCCCCTTTGGGCCCCTGGGGGCCGCTGGGAGCCTCTGGGGGCCCCCAGGGGGGCCCCCTCGGGGCCCCTGGGGGCTTCCGGGGGCCCCGGGGGGCCCCCGGAAGCCGTGAATGGCCGAGCATATACGGTGGACCGTAAACCCTAAACCCTAAACCCTAAACCCTCGGTTTGTGCGCTGCAGACGGCCCGTTGATACTGAGTCCGGACCGGCTTTTTCCTTCTTTTAGGAGAGAAGTAATTGACAGAAAACCCTACATTTTCAAAATAGCAGCACTGAGAGACATTAGGAGTCTTTTTCCTGCAAACCGAAACCCTTTTTACGCAGGGTTCGGTAACAGGGAGTCGGTGCGCCCCAAACCCTAAACCCTAAACCCTAAACCCTAAACCCTAGGCGGGAGGCCCGAGGCCCACAGCCGGGCGCCGCGCAGACCCCCACCCCTAAACCCTAAACCCTCGCTGGAGAGCCGCCGTGCAGTTAAAACCCTAAACCCTAAACCGTAAGCCTAGCACCAGGAGGGATGCGTATAGGAGGAAACCCCAAACCCTAAACCCTAAACCCTGAGGGTTTGCTGCAGGACCATCGGGCGTATATCCATGTGGGCATTCCTGAGGCGAAAATATTTATTATTGACACTGCTGGGGTTATTCACCACATCAGCAACGCCACTTACGCGCGCACGTGAGTCCAAACCCTAAACCCTAATCCCAAACCCTAATCCCAAACCCTAATCCCAAACCCTAGTCCTAAACCCTAGTCCTAGGGCTGGCGGCCGCAACTAGGGTTTAGGGTTTTAGAGGTCCTGCTGCTGTTCGCCTGCTGGCTAGTTTGCAGCAACCCAGCACTGCAACACGGCGCAACCCGCCAACACAGAATCTGCACTTTAGGGTTTAGGGTTTAGGGTTTAGGGTTTAGGGTTTAGGGTTTGTGTGAGAGGACGATGCTGAGCCGCCCCAGCGCCGAAAGACTCGCACAGCGGATGGCTTGCTTTTGCCTGCTGCTTAGGGCCTAGGGTCTAGCCTTTGTGATCTAGGGTTTAGGGTTTAGGGTTTAGGGTTTAGGGTTTGGGGTTTGTGAGCAGGTACGAAACGATGAGTGACATCGCGGAGCACATGTTTCCCCCGCTGAGGAGTTCTTTGAAAAGAGACGAAGCAGAAGATGAAGCGGTTAGAGAAAGGAAAAGACTGCAGTATATATTGCAGCTAGGCCAGCAGCAGCAGCAGCAGCAGCAGCGCAGCAGCAGCAGCAGCAGCAGCGGCGGCGGCGGGGGCGGCCTCTGGGACTTGCCCACAGGGGTTTGCTGCAGCGCCTGCAGCGACGAGCAGCAGCAGATCACCATCTAATCAGCTGAACAGCTAACCCTAAACCCTAAACCCTAAACCCTAGAGTTTCAATGCGGAAAGCAGCCAGTTTATCGCCCGAGTTGCTAACTGCAACTCGGAATTAGGGTTTAGGGTTTAGGCTGTAGGGTTTAGGGTTCAAGAATAAGTTGCTGACTAACTAGCTGTGCTGCTCGCGGCGAAGTCCAGCTTAAAGAAGAAGAAGCAGATGCGAAGGCTGCAACCAAACCCTAAACCCTAAACCCTAAACCCTAAACCCTAATTCTGTCATCTGGAAGCCGTGGGTTGTCGAGGGCCCTCGAGCTTCGCGCCTCTCTCGGGGCCCTCACCCAGAGGCACAAATCAGTAGATTAAATAATAAAATAAATAATTAAAAATGAATAATTAAAATAAAAAATAAAAAATACAAAAATAAAAAACAATCTCATTGATTATTTCTTAACAATTTCTCTTTGCGCCTGAGAACTCTTGAGGTGGTCCGGCAGCAGCCTGGCCCGCACTTGATACGCAGCAGCAGCAGCAGCAGGCGTTGCTGCTGCTGCTTTTGCTGCTGCTGCTTTTGCTGCTGCTGCTGCTGCTGCTGCTGCTGGGAGGGGTTCAGCTCTGTCTC
>NW_013651792.1:3180-8358 GCF_000499385.1 Eimeria necatrix | reverse complement strand
ATATATATATATATATATATATATATATATATATATATATATATATATATATATATATATATATATTATACATATATGTATATACATGACATTCGTAGTAGATATTTAACAGGTCCATAAATAAATAAAGATAAATAAAATATAAATGGCAATAAAAATATGTAAATATAATAAACAATTAAGATAACAGTTGTCGATAAGAAGGTGGGAAAATTTGTTTGAAATGTTTCCTTAAATTTGGAAATTAGAAAATCTTTTTTGTTTTTGTCCTCGAGGCGCCAAATTAAACAATTATATATTTTTTAAATGCATTCAAATCAGTTGTACCGTTTGTAATAATCAAATTAATTCAGTTTAATTCATTTTAATTAATATAATCAATTTAATTTAATTTAATTTAATTCATTTTAATTCAAAAATAAAAAAACTCTTTTTAGGGCTGCACTAAACCCCGGGCCCTCGGAAACTGCTGCCCGCCTGCAGCAAACACAAAAAGCATTTTCATAATTAATTAAATTAAATTAAATCACATTAAATTAAATTATTTAAATTAAACTAATTTCGTTTAATTGACTTAATTGGATTTACTGAATTAATTGGATTAAAAAATGGAGTTGGTTTAATTCATTTAATATGATTTGATTTGATTAAATTAAATCCATTTACTTTGATTTAATTCGATTTAATTTGTTTTGATTAAATTCATTTGATTTGATGCATTTAATTTGGTTTATTTAATTTTGATTTACTTTGTTTTGATTCAATTTATTTAATTTAATTAAACTTAATTCGATTTAATTTAATTTGATTTAATCGAATTTATAGAAACAATTAAATTTACAAAAAAATAAAACGAAGTTAAAAAGTAGAAGTAATATAATTTAGGAAGGAATAAAATAAAAAAATGAAAAGTTGAAATGATAAAATTTGTGAAGAAATAGAAACAGAATAGTAGAAAATTAGAATAATAAAATTTATAAACTAAATTAAAACAATAAAATTTATAAACTAAATTAAATTAATAAAATTAAAAAACCAAATTAAAATAATAAAATTTATAAACCAAATCAAAATAAAATAAAATAAAAAAGAAGCGAACAAAAAATGTAAATAAAAAACAAAAGAGCGCATGCAATTATATGCAAATAATTAAATCATTATAAAACAAATATCTATTATTTATTATTTATTATTATTATTTATTATTATTATTTATTATTTATTATTATTATTTATTATTTATTATTTTTTATTTTTTATTTTATTTATTTATTTAATAAAATAAAAAATAAAAAAACTCCCAACCTGCTGCTTCTCTTCTTGCTGCTGCTGACTGCGGCAGCAGCGCCGCAAAAACCCCCGCGTGCTGCCCCACAACCTGAAATAAATAAATAAATAAATAAATAAATAAATAAATAAATAAATAAATAAATAAATAAATAAATAATAATAATAAATATATAAATAAATAAAGGTGGACTAATGGATTTGAGAGCTTGTTGTTAAGCGGCCAACTTGTTGCAGGGCCCCGCAGCAAAGTTGCGCGACTTTAGGGTTTAGGGTTTAGGGTTTGGGGTTTAGGGTTTAGGGTTTAGGGTTTAGGGTTTACTACCTCAACGTCAGGGCTGTTCGGCAAGCCTGGGTATTCCCTGAAGTAGCGTTTTTCCACCCAGTCGAGTGCCCAGTCAATTGCTTCTGCTGCCCTGCGGCTCAAAACGAGGGTTTAGGGTTTAGGGTTTAGGGTTTAGGGTTTAGGGTTTAGGAATTTTCAAGCAAAGGGTGACTTGGGATTTAGTTGTTTAGGCTTTAGGCACGCCGCTTGAGACACTGACAACAACCTCAATCTTACGTTTACACAAGAGTTCAGGCTTTAGGGTTTAGGGTTTAGGGTTTAGGGTTTAGGGTTTAGGGTTTGCCTGGAAGCTGTGTGCGGGTAATCTGAAGTTGCGTAGCCATCGCGGGGGAGTGCAGAGGGAGGGTCTCGAACAGACTCAATCTTCATACTGAGCGCCCAAACCCTAAACCCTAAACCCTAAACCCTAAGCTAAACCCTAAGCTGGGCATCTAAAGGCCTAGGGCTCTCAGATCTGCGGCATTTAGTCCAGGCTGCGCCTCAAGGGTTTAGGGTTTAGGGTTTAGGGTTTGGGCAGCAGGGTTTGCGACGGTTTGCCTCCACCGCACCCACCGCATTGAAGCATCGTGGCTGCTGCTGCTGCTGCTGCTGCTGCTGCTGCTGCTGCTGCTGCTGCTGCTGCACTTGGGCCGCCGCTTCGTAGAGAAGCCCCTCGCTGCAGGAGCGTGGATGAGTCTGTGTTGAGGTGTACATACACCGGAGATAAAAGAGTTTTGAATTAAATTAAATTAAATTTTAAGTTTCATTTAATTTAATTTAAAACCCTAAATTCAATAAAATGAACAAAAAAGATAATAAATACCAAAAAGGCAAAAAGCCGCAGCAGCAGATTCGGGTCTAGGGTTTGGACTGCATTTGCTTTTGTTTATAAATTCATTTGTTTGTATTTTTATTTATTTATTTTAAAACATTTATTTAAATTAATTGTTTATTGATTTTTCAAGAAATAATTAAAAATAAATAGTTTTTGTGTTTACACTCTTCAGCACCTTGAAGGCAGAGTCGGACCAAACCCTAAACCCTAAACCCTAAACCCTAAACCACGCGCTGGATCCAACAAAGCTGCACTGAACAGTGTTTGTGGTTTTGAGTTGCTACAGCAGCAACCAAAAGAGCAGCAGCAAAGGCAGCAGCAGCAAAGGCAGCAGCAGCAAAAGCAGCAGCAGCAAAAGCAGCAGCAGCGAAAGCAGCAGCAGCAAAAGCAGCAGCAGCAAAAGCAGCAGCAGCAAAAGCAGCAGCAGCAAAGCAGCAGCAGCGAAAGCAGCAGCAGCAAAAGCAGCAGCAGCAAGAATAAATTTAAAATGAGCAGCAGCAAATGTTGTAAGTTCAGGTGTACGTACACCTCGTTGCCCGCCAAATGCGCGTTGGGAATTTCCCATTCTTTTTTTACTTCATTCCAAACCGCCAAAGAGCGGATTCTCTGCAAACCCTAAACCCTAAACCCTAAACCCTAAACCGCAAACCCTAAACCCTAACCGTCGTGCTCAAAGCTGCAAGCTCGAGGCAGTAAACCCTCCGCCGCTTTCGTGGCTTCCCCAGGGGGCCCCCGCCAAACCCTAAACCCTAAACCCTAAACCCTAAGCCGCTGTGGCGGCTTGTGAAGGGGCCCTGTCTAAACCCTAAACCCTAAACCCTAAACCCTAAACCCTCACCGCGTCTTCTTCGGGGGGCACAAACCCTCGATTGATGGTTTGTTCGAGGCTGAGTTGGATCTGGAGTTGCTGGATTTGCTGCAGAAGGGTTTGAGTGTCTTTTTTGTATTTGTTTTGCAATTTGGAAAATCCATTTTCTTTCAAATTAAACTTTTCATTCAAAAGTTCAAATTCATTTGACAAACTCTTCAACTGAGCGGCTCTGTCGCTCACGAGGGTTTCCAAAAACAAACAAGTTTCCAAACCCTTGTCGCGCTCCAGCCGCAGCTGCTCCTCTGCGCACCAAACCCTAAACCCTAAACCCTAAACCCTAAACCCTAAACCCTCGGCCCTGGGCGCTCTAGTGAGCGCTGCGGCCCCGGGCGCCCCCAAAGTGCAAACCCTAGGCAAACCCCCGGGCCCGCACAGTATCCAAGGTCTACAGCCCCAAACCCCAAACCCTAAACCCTAAACCCTAAACCCTAAACCCTAACCCATTTTCATTTGTTCTTCCAGCTTCAGCTGAGTCCGCTTCAGCTCCTGCTGCTGCTGCTGCGCCTTCTTCACTTCGGCTTTGCCCCGCAGCAGCTGCGTCTCCATGGCTTGCAGCTGCGCAGCTAACTCGGCCCGGTGCTGCAGCAAAGGGTTTAGGGTTTAGGGTTTAGGGTTTAGGGTTTGGCGTTTAGGGTTTAGGGTTTAGGGAGGAAATGCGGGAGCTGGAGCTTGAGGATCGCCCTACAGCGCAAACCCTAGGAACCACGGATTCGGCACTCTATGTTTAAAGCTCAGGGTATAGGGTTTAGGGTTTAGGGTTTAGGGTTTAGGGTTTAGGGTTTGTGTCACCTGCTCGAACTGCTGCGCCTCCAGCTCTTTGGCCTTCAATTCCTCTTCTGCTTTCCTCCTTGCCTTTTCTATTTCCTATTAAAATTAAAAATAAATAAATAAATAATTAATTAATTAATTAATTAATTAATTAATTAAAATAAATAATAAACAAATGGGTTATTCAATAAGTAAACACACCAGCGGTTTGCTGCAAATCTTGAAGACAAACTGTAGCCCTTGAACCCTTTGCATCCGTTTCAGGGTTTAGGGTTTAGGGTTTAGGGTTTAGGGTTTAGGGTTTAGGGTTTAGGGTTTACGTGTTTTTGCTGTTCGAATTCCTGGCGGAGGTGGTTTTGCATTTCGAGGCTTTTGGCCTCGCCTTTCTTTCTTTCTTCTTCTCTTGCATTTTGAATTTGGATTTTAAATTCTTCTTCATTTTTAATTATTTTCTTTTTTAATTCTTCTTCATTTTTAATTATTTTCTTTTTTAATTCTTCTTCATTTGCAATTATTTTCTTTTTCATTTCTTCTTCAACTTCAATTATTTTCTTCTTCACTTCTTCTTCATTTGCTGCTTCCACCGAGCGCTGCAGCGCCAGCTGCCGAGCCTCTGCCGTCGCAAACCCTAAACCCTAAACCCTAAACCCTAAACCCTAAACCCTAGGCGGTGAGCAGGGGTTTATAGACGGCCGCCCTGGGAGTATGGGGCCGCAGCAGATGTGGCATTGGCGCCGCTTAAACCCTCAACCCCCCTAAACCCTAAACCCTAGACCCTAAACCCTAAACCCTACGGCCTAGCCTGTAAACCCTAAACCCTTTTGCTGCCACTAGAGCTGCTTTGGCTGCTTTTTTGCCTCTTCTGCTGCCTCGTGTCCGCTTTTGTGGCCTTTTTGGGTTTAGGCTTTAGGGTTTAGGGTTTAGGGTTTAGGGCTTAGGGTTTGGCGCCTCGCTTGCCCCCGTCTTTGGCCCGCAGTGCCCAGAGCCCAGGGTTTGCGCTAGTCGCCTAGAGATCAAAAATGAGGGTTTAGGGTTTAGGGTTTAGGGTTTAGGGTTTGCGGACGTTCTGCGTGCTGCAGCTGCTGCCGCAGC
>NW_013651792.1:0-3080 GCF_000499385.1 Eimeria necatrix | reverse complement strand
TTGGCGCTGCAGCAGCGTAATTGCTGCTTCGCAAAACCCTTTATTTCTTCGGGGTTTATTTTCCACTTTCTTTACTCTGCTGCCAAACCTCAAAGTGCTGAGGGTTTCTTCCTGCTGCGCTGCAGCAGCAACAACTGCAGCAACCATTGCTGTTCTTGTGTTGCCTCCCAGAGACGCCTGCGCCCAAACCCTAAACCCTAAACCCTAAACCCTAAACCCTCGCACACCGCTCCGCGCTCGCGCCAGGAAACGCGCGCTCTGGGAGCGAAAACAACCGACTTCTAAACCCCAAACCCTAAACCCTAAACCCTAAACCCTAAACCCTGAAGCGGAGGAGCAGCTGCGCCAGCACTTCTCCAGTCCTCGTCTACCAGCCCTACGGCTTATCACCCAGCGAGTAAGGCCTGGCGTTTAGTTTCAGGGTTTACATGTTAGGGTCTAGGGTCTAGGGTTTAGGGTTTAGGGTTTAGGGTTTAGGGTTTAGGGTTTGCCTGGAGGATGCGGGTGAGTTTGGAGTCTCTGTAGGGGACAAAAGGAGCTTCTTCTGCCAAAGAAGAAATTACATTTCCGAGAGCACTAAGAGACAAATTAATTTTTGTTGCTTCTTTAAACCTCTCTCCAACGGACCCCGCCTTGCTTTGCCTGCAGCCCCGCAAACCCTAAATTAGGGTTTAGGGTTTACCGCCCTCCGCCCCCCTCTGCGCCGCCTGCGCAGCAGCGCCTAGGCATTCTGGCTCAGGGCCTCACCCCACGCCGCCGCCCCAGCGTTTAGCCTCTAGGGTTTAGGGTCGAGGGTTTAGGGTTTAGGGTTTAGGGTTTAGGGTTTAGGGTTTAGGGTTTAGGGTTGCCTCTCAGAGCCCGCCAAGTCCACCAAATTCAATTTGCCAACTCTAACGCTGCCTTCAGCGTCTTCGCTTTCAACTGCAAGGGTAAAGATGGAGTGGGACCTGCGCCCAAACCCTAAACCCTAAACCCTAAACCCTAAACCCTAAACCCTAAACCCTAATCCGTAAAAATAAGCAAGTAAACGCTAAGCGTTAAACGCTTGACTGCCAGAACAAACAAATGCCAAAGTATTGTCTGGTTTATTCATTGGTCATTCGAACAGAACTTTGGATTCTAAACCCTAAACCCTAAACCCTAAACCCTAAACTTTGAACCCTAAACCCTGCGTAGCATGCTGATGCAATGCATCAAAGCACAGCATAGGGACAACGCTTGGGATTTGGATATTAGAGTTTAAAATTTAGGGTTTAGAGTGCAGGCTTTAGGGTTTAGGGTTTAGGGTTTAGGGTTTAGGGTTTAGGGTTTAGGGTTTAGGGCCTCACCGACTAGACACCGAGTTCATCAGCGTCGCGCCCACCTTGCGGTTGCGCAGCCCCGTTGCCTTCAAGCAGCAGCAGCAGCAGCAGCAGCAGCAGCAGCAGCAGCAGCAGCAACAACAGCAGCAGCGACAGCAACAGTAGCAACAGCAGCAGCAGCAGGAGCAACAGCAACAGCAGACGCAGCATTAGCAGCAGCAGAACCAGCAGCAGCAGAACCAGCAGCAGCAGCAGCAGCAACAGCAGCAGCAACTGGCACCCTAACTCTAAACCCTAAACCCTCAATAAACCCTTTGAGCCTCGTATTAGCCCTAGACCCCAAACCCTAAACCCTAGCTTCCCCAGCCTAAACCCTAGGCAGTGGCCCTCCCTTTCTTAGCCTAAACCCCAAACCCTAAACCCTAATTTCAAAACCTAAACCCTCAAAACCAAACCCTCAGCCACACCGCCAAACCCCAAACCCTACACCCCAAACCCTAAACCCTAAACCCCAAAAGCTGAACTCAACACCCGACCCCAAGCATCATCCCCTGCTTCGAAGCCCTCCAAAGAATCCCCAACCCTAAACCCTAAACCCTAAACCCTAAACCCTCACCAGGAGCTTTTCCAACTCTTCTGCCGATCTGACAGCAAAAGCTTGCAAACCCTCAGCATACACCCCAGATTCTGCGCTGTCTCGGAGGTTTAGTTTTGCATTAGGGTTTGGAGATAATAAGTCTCTAAACTGAAAACAACAAACAATTAGGGTTTAGGGTTTAGGGTTTAGGGTCTAGGGTTTAGGGTTTAGGGGGTAGGGTTTAGGGTCTAGGGTTTGGGGTTTAGGAGGTTTAGTTTTGCATTAGGGTTTGGAGATAATAAGTCTCTAAACTGAAAGCAACAAACAATTAGGGTTTAGGGTTTAGGGTTTAGGGTTTAGGGTTTAGGGTTTAGGGGGTAGGGTTTAGGGTCTAGGGTTTGGGGTTTAGGAGGTTTAGTTTTGCATTAGGGTTTGGAGATAATAAGTCTCTTAACTGAAAGCAACAAATAATTAAGGTTTAGGGTTTAGGCTTTAGGGTTTAGGGTTAAGGAGGTTTAGTTTTGCATTAGGGTTTGGAGATAATAAGTCTCTAAGCTGAAAGCAACAAACAATTAGGGTTTAGGGTTTAGGGTTTAGGGTTTAGGGGTTAGGGGTTAGAGTTTAGGGTCTAGGGTTTGGGGTTTAGGAGGTTTAGTTTTGCATTAGGGTTTGGAGATAATAAGTCCTTAAACTGAAGGTAACAAACAATTAGGGTTTAGGGTTTAGGGTTTAGGAGGTCTAGTTTTGCATTAGGGTTTGGACAGGGCATAATAAGTCCTTAAACTGAAGACAACAAACAATTAGGGTTTGGGGTTTAGGGTTTAGGGTTTACACTTCAGGAGGTCTAGTTTTGCATTAGGGTTTGCAGATGATAAGTTTCTAAACTGAGGGCAACAAACATTAGCGTTTAGGGTTTAGGGTTTAGGGTTTAGTTTAGCATCAGAGTCTGCAGACAACAAAACCCTAAACCCTAAACCCTAAACCCTCAATTATGAAACACACTTAGGGTTTGCAAGCCTTCGGCATTGCGCGTTTTTGGAATTTTTCAAAGTTGAAAAAGAAATAAATAAAAGAAATAAATAAAAGAAATAAATAAATAAAACTAAAAAAAGAAATAAAAGAGATAAAAATGAATTAATTAAATTAAATAAACAAAAATAAAACAAATCAAAAAAATAAAAATAAAATAAATAAAATATTTA
>NW_013651791.1:14819-15287 GCF_000499385.1 Eimeria necatrix | reverse complement strand
CGATACACTGAACTTTATTATTTTGTGCATTGTGAGGTTGGCTTCGACGTGTCGAGTAGAGGTATCAACTTTTCTTTACTAAAGTATGTGCGGGCTCACAAGATGCTGTAAAATGGATTTATCCGTTCGCCTTTAATATTTCGCTATGTTTATAATTAAATCAGAAACAGTCGTGTTTTTGTGTGTGCATTGGCTCGCTGAAAGAATTTTTGGGAGGCACTTAATGTATCAATCCATCAAGTGCTGCACAGGCGGAAGTTGCAGCAAGTGCCATTTTCCTGAGAATAAAACACAAGGAAGATGCAAACACACATATCAGCTTTCGTATTCTCAGACAGATGGATGGAAAACGGCAAATGGAGCGTCGCAGTATATATCTAAATAACTTGGAGGGAGAGGACGGGACGCCTCAACCTCAACCACACAACGCAGGAATCTCTAAGCTCAGTGCAATTTTCCCTGAAGTTT
>NW_013651791.1:0-14719 GCF_000499385.1 Eimeria necatrix | reverse complement strand
AGGAATCTCTAAGCTCAGTGCAATTTTCCCTGAAGTTTTATGTCGGCCAAACTATCGACACAAGTGAAAGACAACAGTCTGACTCGCTTCATGCGCAACTGTGTGGAATGTGGCCTCAAAAAAAAAGCCTCCCATATACGGCAGAAAAGCAGCATTCTAAGTTTCTGCGAACATTCCTTAGCGTACGCCATATGGTACATGCGCGATTCTACGCATTTTCCGGTTGTAGGCGTTTTTCTTGCCGATCAGTTTCATCTCATGCAAAAATGTTGGCAGCGTCCTAGCCATGGTGTATAAAATGTCGTGCTTAGTGACCATACATTGTCGTGTCGCGCGCTTTGAAGTAACGGCCACATTCGCATTTTTCTCATACGGGTTTCGAGATGCGTGAAGTTGTCAGGCTTGCCTAAAAGGGCTTCATGTTTCGAACTATGGGCATTACAGTTGCACTGCACAACTGTACATCCACGTGGGACACCATATACAGCCGTAGATGCATTGCACAGGTTGACTTTGGCTAGCCCTTTTGCGTATACGTACCCACGTGAACTTCGTGTATTTGCAGACAATGCCAAAGCTTCAAAACTGATAGTTCAAGTTGTCGCTCTGCGAACACCACTAGAATATTCCGAAAACTGCTTATCGTACTATATACAACGTTCGCCGCAGCACTCATACAGAGCCGATATGATTTGCGCGAAAAAGAAGATTGCAAGGCTTTCCCGTGATTTCACTGTTCCTGGAGCGAGCCCGTGCAAATTGGTCAGACCAACAAGGCGACCGGAGCTACTTTGAAAGTCGCGCTGAAGAGCGCGATGGCTTGCAAGTGTTGCAGGTGATTCCCAAAAGCTGCCCTTTCTCGTGAGCGATGATATGCCAGATTTAGCAGTATCGGGCGCTGTGGAGGCTTCCAGTCAGAGTAAGTGTAACGCGTAGCAGTAATCTGCAACTGTGTGATATAAACTGCCCCTCTATACACTAGCTTCAGTAGCATCTGACTGCAAAAGATGCTACCCATCTTTGGACGGTGCCAGCAATCTACTTATCATTGCTCAAATATTGTATTCTATGTTCCGCTTTCTGATTCATTCTATACATACATTGGACTCCAATATCGATCAGGATGGCACAAATACAACCACTTAGTCGACTATAATATCTACTAACTAACTCGGCTTGTCCCCGCACTCCCCGCATGCGTTCACTGGAAGGCGACAGCGGCAAACCTAGCCAAAATGCTGCCTTCTTCAAAGTCAGGTCTTACTTTTGTAACTGTGCATCCGCAGAATCTTTTGGCTCATTTTCATCCAAAATATCACAACTCGTCTCACTTCGCGTATATGAGGCCAAGTCTGTATTTACGTACTGGCTGTACTCCAAGTGGAAAATTCAGCATTTCTCGCCAGAGCATGGGTGCTCATGATTGCCGCTTTGCATGTCAGCAACACATGTGATAAGCAAGAGCAGTAACATATATTGCCTTGTCAGTCAAAGGAACCACAACAAAACCGTCATGCGCACCGCAACATTGGTAACATAACATAATTTCTCACCATAACGAAAAGAACATATTGCCAATATTACAAAAAACAAGGGCAGCGCGCAAATAGTGCTCGCAGTAGTTACGCAGAAAAAATGCAGTGAAAAAGACCATTCTGCAGCTTGTACATTCGTATTGCCTTCGTCTCTATCGGAAACATTCCTAGACGTTGTGCGGCCTGCAAACGCCTACTACCTGCGAAAAGACATATTCGAATTATCGCAGTCTTCGTAACATTGCAGCGTAGCTGCTCCTGCTAAGCCGGTAAAACGTCACATCCACGATTTATCCGCAAACAAGATACGTCACCCACTGACTATCCCTCCGCGGGATCTCTATAGAGCCTCAAAAAGGATCAAATAATGCTTCGGTGAAACAGTTGCCGTAACGTAAGCATAAATTGAATCAGGAATCGCATCAAAAACGAAAAGATATACTCTCAACAAGCCGTGTGCAGCGCACGGATCAGACTAGGACACAATTCTCACAAACTAAGCACGACATTATTCATAGCTCCGGATGTTTTATGGGCGCCAATAAATGCACGTCCTCATGGGAACGCTCAGCTGCGCTCACTCCCTAGCAAATTGTTGCATCTTAAGCTACCGACCTGATTCTTCGTATTAGGTTACATGCCAGATTACTAGCATAACGCACACTCCAAGTTCATGTTTGCAGCGGGCAATCACTTGCACCTTGCTCCGAAAAAAATCATGATGTGGACCCTATACTCAGGCGTCCAAATGGGTGAAGCATGGATACGCTGTGTCCTGCAAAGACCTCTTCTGCAGCATCCTATGAAGACCGCAGTGCAACAGCTAAAATAGCTAGCAAGCATATCATCAGGCACTTCTTGGTTGAGTTCACAAACGTGTGAAAGACACACGGTTGAACGCGGTGACGCTGAGGATGCCAGAAAGCTAGTCGTTTTCCCATGCACAGTGTACTTGATCGTTTTACACCTCTCTTCTGCAGGTCAAAACGTTTGCTCGACTATTAATTGGGGGTAGACTTCTCAAGACTTCGCACCTTGACTTTAGAATTAGATGGCGCTTGTGTCCACATACTGGCTGCAGATATGCCGAAACGCCTCTCCAGTACTGGACTGGTTGAACCTCCGTAGGGCGAAAATGCAAGCAATTCGAATGCGCCAGCAGACGGTCAATACTCAGCAACACTGTTAAAAGCGTCACAAACCCAGTCGCAGGCTTCCATGGCTACAGTAATAACGATTGTGCTGAGCCCGACCAACATATGAGCCTTCATATCGGCTTATATATGCCTATTCAGCGTTTCAGTATGGATGCTTACTAGGCAATACGCAAGAAACGCGATGCAGGAATGCCTTGGCCTCTTGCAAGGTCTTGCGTCCCCCATTCGCAGCCCAAGCAGTACTGATTTGCGGAGCATTTTGAACACTTACGGGCTGCAACAAGACACTATTCAAATTTCAATTTCTCCTTACAGAGCAAATGGCGGAAGATGCTGATGAATGCTGTAAAGTGCCCCATTTGCAACTAGACGTCCAACCTTCTCGCTTCAAGACGGTGCTCAAGCCGTCAAAAGCTTTGGCACAACCTGAGCACACGACTGAAACACGTTTGGAACTTTTGTTTTCAAAAGCGGGGAGGGTACACGTATGATTCCAGCAAGAAGCATTCTGGCAGCCTCTGCTTTTACACTGTCGCCGTATAACTCAGATAAAAGCCACTGAGAGGGCCACAAATGGCCCCCTGCGTTTAGGTTTGCCCTTACGGAGCTAGTGTAGCAGCGGATCTCATGCCCCCGGGGCAAGTGAGAAGACAAGAAATTCTCAAACAGCTGTCGCCAAACGGAACATACTCCCTGAAAGTTAGTTTTTAATGGCATTTATTATTTTGAAAGCAACCACAAGACTTGGATTCCCCACGCGAAATTGACTAAAGCTGCGGTGAAGACATAATGCAAAAACGAAAACACCGCAATACATTCTGCCAGTTGTTCAAAGGTTTGGCTCCAGTTTTTTTGTGGAGGAAGGTGTGTCACGAACTGTGCACATCGTATAAGTGCATGGCTTCACCTTTGAACAGAAAGCCTTATGTAGCACATTCCAGACAAAAAGCCTTCCCGCTTCGTGCTGGCGACGTTGAACAACATGACACATACGCTGGTCGAATGCTTGTTTTGCGCGACAGTACCAAATAAAACGGCACCAATGAAACACGAAACCTTTACACAGACGAAGTACAAAATACGTTTGTCACAATTTTGCCGGAGCTTCACAAAAGCTTGACACAAGGACCTTCCCGCGCATCACTTGTAATGCCGCCTCCAAAATTACCGTCAAGGATGCACAAAACGCCAAAATACCTTTTGCATACGTAAACGCTTTTGATGGTCCCCCCTCATTGACCGTACGAAGCAGATCAATTCCACAACTTTCTGCGCCACAGTATATTATAGCAAAGCTGTTAACACATACCGGCTGTAAACCACAAAGGCATCTTGGAATGGTTTCAACGGGCTCATGTGTTTTTGATTATGTTTTAGCATGCATGCCAGCAACCGAATTGTTGGCGTAAATTAAATACAGCAACAAAATGAAGATACACTGGAAAACCATGCATGCTATCGTAGCACCTCACCACGACGAGACAAAACAATCCCTCGTCTCTAAGAGGGGCCC
The DNA here is from genome assembly GCF_000499385.1 of Eimeria necatrix. Taxonomy (NCBI): domain Eukaryota; phylum Apicomplexa; class Conoidasida; order Eucoccidiorida; family Eimeriidae; genus Eimeria; species Eimeria necatrix. The sequence goes on along the minus strand of NW_013651791.1, from coordinate 10,514 downwards.
GCAGTAATTTTAGGTGCTCAGGTACATCACTCTCGGTAAAAATGCGAGCTGCCAAATCAACAACCATACATATTACTGGACTTCTCGACATACAGTTATAGAATTCGCATACTGGAATAACCGTTTGCAACAGGGGCAAGCAGCCTTTGATTACGTGATTAATTTGCTTGTTCTCAACCCCCAAATGAACTTCATCAGGAGACCTCTGAATTCATACCGGCTGCGAAAAGGCAGTTTTGCAGGCTTAACTGTTTCCCTTCCTCAGCGGTACTGGAATCTGAAAATAAAAACCTTCATTTTTCGGTGCAAAATCAAGAATATGTGCAAGTTGGCCAGACGCAGAGACACCTACGCCCTGATATATCACCGCTTCCAAGAACTGCAACTGTAATACGTTCTCAGCGGTAAAGCTGCTAGTGCCTTTCTAAAACTTTTTTATCATGCGCAAGCACTGGAAGCCATCTTGGACTTTGTCACAAGGTGTTTGCAGAATTTTTCCGGACCTTATTGTTACTTTGGTGTTTCTTCGGATATGGCAGATCCAGATCATATCGTAAGAAGGCGAGAAGCTAGCTTGGAGCCTGAATGTACAGTGAAACGTCGCACATATGAATCACTTCTTTTATGCGAATTCACACGTGCAGGCGCCTGCTCGAGTACAAAGCCAGCGTCAAGGCCACCACAGATCCATGAAGGGAGCTGACGGCGGCTGTTCTTGTAAGAATGCGCTGTGATGCCTTCTGCGGAGGGCGTGGAACAATAACATGTCGAGACGTATCCGACAACCTAAACAGTCATTTTGTCTGCACAAGTATGTGGCGTACGCAGGTTTGCACGCAATGTTGGCAAGTTTGCTCTCACAGCTCCGCTGGTAAAGGCATCATGCTTATGATCCTGCTATGCACCAGCAAACCTTCATCATTTTAGTCAAAAGAAAAGTTCCACGAAAACGAAACGCTAGCCTCCCAGTTCTTTGAAGCGCAGCTTGCAACTTTGACTGAATATGCATGAGCATACGTCCTGTGGGCAGCACAAATACGTTATCAACACTAATCAGCGCATGTGTTCTTGCGATCACATCTTTGCACCTACATCAGCAGGGCCATCGCTGGACGCACGCCGCACTCGACAGTGTCTAGGAGTGGCGGTCAGCTAAATTGTTGTGATAAACAAACTTTCATTCGCCAAGCAATATGTTTTTCCAGGATGAGGGGAAGACAACCCCTATAGCTCACGGCCGCAGTGATTTCATATGATAAATTTGGTTTCGGTAGGTCAGTGTGTAGGAACGAGAAACAGCAAGCATATCTCTCCTCGGATTCTCAGTACAGTTTCGCGCTTGTTGGGACTCATAACTGATTTCGGGTGGAGACCGTCCAAGAAGTCCTGTCATCTTTCTTAGCCAAAGTGCACTGCGTTCTGTTGCACTCAAAACATACAACCTGCGAACTCGTCTTGTGGAAGCTTCCCCCCGCATTTCAGGAGATAGACTTTTGCTGACAGTGCGAGCAGCACGCCTAGGCAGCAATCTGAGACTAACGCAGTTATAGATCATCATTCTTTGAAAAAGCTTTGGAAGATTGCCCAACGCAGCTAGTAACATATTGCCGCCCACATGGATTTCAGCAACGCCCAAAGAGAACCTGTGCCAACGCAATTGGAAAACACATCAGAGGGGCATGAAACACTTCGTCACGCATATGCTTGTGCAAACTGTGCGTCCACTAGGACGCATTGCAAAACGCTACAAAGCTCATAAGGCAGCCCTTCAAAAGTCCAATATATCTGTGTGGTAAAGAACCGGAAATATTGACAAGAGCGTATAAATGCGACGAAGTGAAGAAACTGACAACACACAAACACCTACTCCCTGACAATTCACTAATTTTAGAGCAAGCAAACTGGATATGTGTACGGCATGCAAAAAGTAAGCTTCCCTGCCAACGCATTACGGACACCTCTATGCAGAGTGAGAAGGCGCGTTAGCGGCTAAACAAAATGTCAACACTGCTTCCAACTATCGCTTATGTATGCCGAGGTGCAAGCTGACAGCCAGATCGTTCACGTGGAACATCGTCACTTTCAGCATTAAAACATCCTTGAGCATAATGCAAATAAAAATCATATGAATGAAAGCTGAAAGAGTAGCTTCCTGTCGAACGATGCATAGACAAATCATTAACTGTCTACCAAAGGTTTCACTGCCCTTTCCATTATTCCTGGTAGATTGCGCAGCGGTGCTTCCTGCTGCAGCATGCATTTACCACACTAAAGGCATACTCACGAATAGCACACAAAGCGCCAAAGGCCCTATGGACACCTTTTTGAACACGCACGTGACTCACATACATCCGCGCACGACATTGGAACGGCTACAACACTAGCTAGGGTCGAACGCACATGCAGTTTTAGGACTTTTCGTGCCTGTATTGACATTCTTTGTGCTGCCCGAAACAAACTTCCGACCAAATGAACACATAAGATCTCTTACTCTTTGCACCATGATTCCTATATTACATATAGTATGCATCCCCATACTGGCTAATCCCACGCAGATTTCTCCGCATGACTCTGCCTCGCTTCATGGACACAGGCAGCACAAACAGTGACGCTAAAGGCGGAATTACCGATGTGGCAGTTACAGAATGAGGGCATTGGAAGATAAACACCTAAGGCTTGAAGCGTCTAGCGACGCTCGTCCGCATTATCGTTTTTAGAATTCATCGAACTACAAATGCTTACAGGCTGCAATTCGAAATTCTGAGTGCTCTCCGTTCTACATTGCAGTGCAGCGCTTGGTGGGTTCAATGTGGCCATCACATGCAGGATTCAGTTCCCCACAAATACATTATCGACCAGCAGTCTCCCAAAAGTCGACTAAATCTACACAGACACAGACTACCTCTCTAAACATGAGCCCGACAATTAGGGCACATACTTAGGATTCACCACATGCAGAAATAGTCCGAAAGCAAAACAAGCAGCAGCAACAATTAATTTCGTCACCCAGCTATTTGTGCAAAACACAAGGCGTGAAAGACACTAGTCTCTGTTGTAAGTCACAAGCGGCAGCCCACATGTTGAATGACGCTGCAGCAGCCGAAAGCTGTTAGTCTTCATAACTATGCAAGAGTTTTACAACGCACGCAAGCTGGCTATCGATAGGGCTTACTCCCTAAAATAGTATTGGTCTCTCCAAAGCAAGCATCTACAGTGTTACCCCAACGAGACACCGGCTACAGGCATTGTAAAACCATTACACAAAAGGGCACAGACCGAGCGACGCCACGTTATTTGTTCACCATTATGACTGCAGTGGCAGCAGCATCTTCCGGGAATGCCAAAGTCCAACTATATTGCGCACAAGTAAAGTTTCGGGCTCTACCACTTCACAGATCTCGCGACATCGTGAACGAGAGCACTTTGTCACAAACTGATCATGCTGGCTGCTGCCTGGGGAGTACGATGGTGACAAGACCAACTGCCGTCATGAAGAACTTGACTAGCCTGTGTCATTCCTACAACACTGTTCTCTGGGGCGTCCTACTGAAGAAAGCACAATACTCTCAAACAGAAAATATAGCAGCAGGAATAAAGCATACGGATAAGATGCCTTGCCTGGCGTATTCGGCCTACGCGCAAAAGCACGCGACGTATGGACGCTTGCAAAAATCCCAACATACCTTTTGAACGATTTTAAGCGCTGCTAGTCAACTAAATATGTGTGAACTTACGTCCTTGGCGCAACAAAGGCATGTAAACATCTAAAGCCCGCACAATAGCTGGTTGGCTGGTAAATTACAGCGACCACCATGGGACCAATAGCAAACATGCGACGTCAAATCGAGAGTAGCGCGGACAATTAGCGTGAATGTTGCAGAGGTCGACACACCTAACGGCTTACAGGCTACAAAAACGCCGCTCCCCTTTTTTGTAGCCACACTTATGCACAGTGCAGCGAATCAGCCGAACCAGATTTTGTTAAAAATATACTTCAACTGGAATGTAGCGCCACCCCACTTACTGACAACCTTCCTTTAATGTGCTATTTCTAAGCTCTTGAACACTGACATCTCTTTACCCAGAGGGAATGCTTCGAAAAATTTCAAACATTGACGCAACATAAATTAGATAAAGAAGTATATCAAACAGCAAAAATAACTCTTCACGAGGCATCCGCTCTTGAAACGCACAGGCCTACATAGGTCACGGTACAAGCCAGAAACGACAAGGGCCGTTTCATGCGTTGTGAATTGCTCGGTCAGTTTGGTGACCAAGGATTTCAGGCATCTATGATTCGTTGAAAGCTAAGCGCTTCGCGTGAAACGACAAGCCGCAGAAGCGTACTCCCTGTAGCCAATCAGGACAAACATATGAGTTGCACTCCTATAACCAAGACAGCACAAGTCTCTGTACAAGCATTGCGAAAAAATCACATTCTGCTATACATCACTTTTCCCATCAAGCATTGGGGTCCAGTAAATGGTTTGCAAGGAGAGGCGCGAGTGGGTTAGCGAGATTCCTCACGCGAGAGATCTTGCGTTGCAGCATGCGACCTGCAAACAAAACGTCAGGCACCCACTGTCCATGGCGGCTCCCTACTGAATATTATCTAGGCACGTAGACAAAACGCCGTCTCTGCAGAACATTTATCGCATCTTCATGAAACAGCACAAAGATGCCAGCACTCGGGCACAGGTAGGCCAACTATGTGCATAACCAAGTGACACAAACACGCTAGCAAACGGCACAAGCAAGGAAACCTTAGGAGCACTTTTTCTAGAACACAGAAGCTTCATCTTTATTCCTTCACTTCCTTAGGCTTCTCGTATATTATACAAAGCATATGCTGGACTCAAAATAGCGTGATTGTTTCTGCACATCTCGTAGCACGCCTTGTACATTATAAACAAGCCTGTGATTTACTTACTGGCTGAATGCCAAACAGAAAACATATTTCATGAGCACATACGCGTTTGGAATCAATCCGTTGCATTTTACCGAAAAATGGCATTAGTCGAACATATCAGCTAAAAGACTCTCAAGCTGAGCCTCAGCTATAACGTTACAAACCGAAGACCACGAGATCTCACCTGCAAGTGAGATTGATGACTGCGAATGTGGACACAACAACGCCTGTCGAGAAGCGCATTGTTGCACGGCTTTGCTCAAGAAATAGTTCACAAGAGCACGTTGCGAAGAAATTAATTGATGCTTGTGATCTTCAATGTGATCCCGAAAAGTACTGTGATTTGGTGCACATCGAGGACATACAGGCTGCAGATGCATGCTTATGTTCTTGCGCAGCTTCCTCGAGCGGCAAAAGGACGGGCCAATGAAAGGAAATAACGCGGACACAGCAAAGCCGCTGCGCAACTTTTAGCACATTCACCGAACGCACTCGTTATTGAGAGGTCTCGTCTTGAGCTAGACAGCTGCGGGAAATCTCTAATAACATCAATTAGTTTAAAACGACAAAACAAAAAAACAGCAAGGAACACTTTGCTTGCTAGACAATTTTATTGCCATGCTTTATGAAGTATCCAAACCACTTTTGCCGCTAAAAGTTAAAAGCGTTCATCGCTCCGAGAGAATTGAATAATTTACACAACTCTTTCGCCGATGATGCTTACTCCCTGGCAATCCATTATTTTCTAGGCGAGAAACTATGTGCTACTAGGAGCACGAAGACTGCAAAAGATACTTTCAAAACAAAGAGGAGGTACGCAAGTTTGTCAAAGTGTCCCAGTGACGTTCAAAAAGCTGCTCGTCTATTTTTGCGAAGAGGTGGCGGACTAACGCTTGCTCACGACATCCGAATGGCAACAACGACATTTGTCTTCACTGCCGCACACCGGCGTTTAGCCTACGTCGATTCTAAATGCCTTTGTGAAGCTGCATAAGCCAGAGTTTGGGTACAGGCCAAAATGGCAAGTCAGTTCCCCAACTGTTCGCCCCACTCTGCGTGCATTTGATCAATACTGGAAACACGTACTCGCTGCAAACCACACATATATGCCAGAAAAGTATGTCATTAGACGATGTGCAACCGAACTCACTTCTTAGCAGATACGTCAGCAGCACGAACCTTAAACTAGGCCTCACGCCGCAATGACTAGGCTTCGACTCGCTAGCCAAGAAACTGTCGCGAAGACTACTTGCTCCTTCCATTGCCCACAAATCTCACGCAAGCAACAAGCAACACTTTTGATGCCTCAAACCTGGTACAAAAACTTTAATTCCTGTGGAATGAAAGTCCCAGTGCCGCTTAATCCACCCCTGATCAGCCATCTCACCATGCACACCTACTTGTCGATATAGGTTCGTTGTGTCCATAATTCATCAAAGCGCCTGGCGTCGACTATGGGTGGCGTGCATCGAGTATATTCATGGACTAGTGGCCATCGTTTTTGAATTTTCCCTTCGAAACTCACAATTGCAAGCGTTCACTGACCCGCGAGAATTCAGCGAATTTCAGGTAGGCTCCCTCCATCAAACGAACCAGAGTGAGAAATGCAGTGCGAAGAGACATTTTGGAGCATTCGACCCACTAAGACACACCTGGCAGACAGACGCAAAGACCGTCGAGCAGGTAATCAGGTCTCTCAAGCGTTTGGGCACCCAATGGCTGAACTCTTCATGCTCCAACTCCACCGGGAGAATTTAGAGAACATACGGCTCCAATACTGATTCCCTGACAGTGTTGTTCAAATGACTTTTGCATGCCGCCCTGAAGGACGTAAATTCAGCCTGAATCCCTCTTGATATGCTCAGGAGCACGAATATGACTGTAAACCCCCGGGATAATTTATTTAGCCCCCCAATTCTCGTTTATTCACCTAGCATTGCTCCCAACGTTGTTCAGGTTGTTTTGGTTATATAATGCAATTGCTCGCTACGCAGTAATGTTGAGGAAATGGGACGAGCCCTCAACAGTGCGTCGATAGCGTGTAAGCGCAAGACGTTCAGCACTTTCGTCTCCCTGCTAGTAATGCTGCACATACGCCACACAGCATGCTTACAATGCGAGTGCTCTCGCATCAAGGCTGTCGCCCCCCCACAAACTGCTGACTGCTTTAAAGCCGAGTAGGAATCGTGCAAAGATACATGCCAGGCCTGAGGCACGTGAGGTAATTGAGAGGATCCTATCCAAAATGAGTTCAACGTTTTCGGTCGACCCCCATTTTCAACTAGTCTTTGAGCTTGCAGGGAAAAGCAGTGAAGCTTTTTGTATGGCTCTGTATTTCCGTGCTTGTTGCAACGCATGGCCACAATACTTCACAGTCAGAAAAAGCTGATTTGGCCAGGCTCCAAATGTGCTGTATAAGGATAATGTCATGAATTCTACGAAAATTGTCCTCTTTTCGCAAATACGTTGGCTCCTCTGAAACACCTACAAGAGTCACATGGCGACTAAGGTATTCAAAGGAATGTTGGACGTATGACTCACTGCGAGAATACATGGGACTTGACCAGCACCTGGCTACGCCATGGCCTTTGTCCACCGGAAAGTGTTTGCACGACCTGCAGACCATCCAAATCGTAAGAGCTAGGAATTCACACAATTTACTATGTACAGCCTACACTCGACATAAATGAAAAAGTTAGAAAGTCCAACCCGATCATATTTTCTAATCGTGTACACACAGGTAAGCAATTCCTCTGCGCTAATTTAGGCATCATGCCAAAAATTACCGTACATCTGCAGAGGTACCAACGAAAGCAAAGGCGAAAGCACCGTTATAGCGGCTGAGCAGCAAAGTGAATTCGGGCGAATCCGTTTTCGCGACAGACAAGTGAAATACAAACAATGCAGAACAAACACCCATGCTATGTGCGCCCCAAATTGGGGAGTCCTCATTAACCATATGGAGGCGCCTTACGCCGTTTCCTCACATTGTGGCTGCATCAAAGACGTCTGCTCCACCTAACGTCGTCTACATGAAGAAGCTGCAAAAAGGCTTGATTACAACCTGCACATACGGGCAGCATGGACGCAAGATGAGCCGGTAGTCTAATTAGCAATAAATCTCAGAAACGCTTTTAATAAAAACCGAAGAAGGACAGAATAGAAATACCAAAGTTTTGTCGAGCAAAATAAATCCCATGGTGCTTGTCATATCACGCCACGTTTCGTTCATATGCATAGCGCGCAAGCATTGTGTGCCGCAAGTAGAACAGCTCTGTCTTGCATCCTTGAAACTGACGATCTGACGGGTATGATGACTAAAATTGCCTTCTCGTCTGCAGAAACTGCAGGAAGAGACAAAACACGGATCTACAGGCAACGTGGTCAAATGCAGAAAGCTGTATGACTAGCAAAGAACGGCAAACGCAATGAGGTGACTTATTTGGTTGCGCACAACTGTGTCCACTGCTGAAAAGTAGCAGCAAAGCCCGACAACAAATATGCACCACATTTGTTGCGTATATCTCTTGTTTCATTCTGCTGAAAACAGAATATACAAAGAAATATCCGACACGTGTGTGCGTGGCCTCCTGATGGCATAACGGCTCTAAATTTTGGAGAAGCTGAACATGTGCGCAGTAAATATTTACAAGAGCCATATAGCCCTAATGACCGTTCAGAATCGTAAGGAATTGGACACCCTGAGACAGACGCAATGAGGTGGATGCTTAAACACAAAATGTGCGGGTGATCTAGTTCGCATGACCCAGAAGAACAACCCGCTGATTTTTTGGAGTCCGGAATGTCTTTTAATTATACAAGAAGCCACATTATCTCATATGCAACATCACTTGTGTCAGGTGCCCTTGAGGTTAGTTTCTCTAGAGCCACTACCTGTGTGTTGAGAAAAACAAAGCATGCCAACGGTGTTTCAGATATCCAAGATGCAGCTTGTAAAGTTAAGAACATATTCCTTGAACATCCCCTTGATAACTCTTTCGCTAAAGCACGTCCTGAATCAGGATGGCGTGAGCCACTACACAATTGTCGATACGCACCAGTAGTACCCACCTCAGCGAGCTTCTTCATAGAATTCGTCACAGACTATCCACTGCACAACCATTCTTTGGGGTTGAAGTATCGTGATTATCATGTTAACGTGGTTCGTGCAAATGGTGATAGGTATTCAGCTATAGTGAACATCGTATATGACAATTCACCTGTAATGCAGCATGGCGAAGCCTCGCCCTTGTCCGAATGATCAAACACTATAACGAGAACTACGGCACCTACAATGTTCCTGAGCCGGACGCTAGCAACGCCTGAGGAGCCTGTGAGAGTTCGAAACGAAATGCATCTTGACTAACGAGAACATTGGGCACAGTCAGTGCATGGAAAATCATATACTCACACAATGTAGCCAAAAATGCCTTGATGAAGCGGTAATGCAAGAAATTACTCATTGCAGTGCTTTCTGCGAATAATGCGTCTCCTCGTTCATCATGTCCACAAAATATGAAATTTTAATCTTACGCCTTTTTCTCTAGGCAATCGCACTCTACAACAAAGCGAAACAAACCTACGCAAGGTGCATCTGCCAGCTTCCACTGATGTGCCATAAACTCACGCAATAAATGTCTGCAGCGAATGCACATTCCGGAACAACGACGTACTGTGCACCCTTGTGCAAATACATCTGCGTTTCCCCTCTATAAGCATTGACATCACACACCACAGCGACCCACCCACCCATATACTACAGAACATCTGCACCGTTCCAGCTTCAAGGGCGATCCACACTCACTGCTCAAACGTTCACTAAAAGCACAAAGACGCAGTTATATGTTAAACCACAGAAAGAAATAACGTTGATAGAGGCAAACATCACAAAGCCGCAATGTAGCCAGTCTCCGAGTCCACTTTCCACGCCTCACAAAATCGCAAAAAGCTCTACAGGATCCTGTGCCATCACGACGTTGCCCTAACATATTCTAAGCCACGCTTCCGCCCACCCACTTGCAGTCTTGCAAATGCTGCCGCCCGCACATCTTTCCACATTGCCATGTTCCAGGGCGCCTTTCCTTCCCTTCCCTTTTGCTTTACTCGACATTCTCTATTGTATATGTGCACGCTTGAGAGCGAAGCGACCAACAGACAAGTAATGTAGTGACCATAAACAGGCATGTAGCTGGCGGCACTCCAACATCTAGTGCAAGGCAAAGGAGGCACACGTGCTGCTCAACAAACTTACCAACGACCTGCACGCAAACCTAAAAAACGTGCGGCAAATGAATAAAACATATTCCCCCACTCTGCGACGCCCTAAACCTCTTGCAGACACCTTGCAAAAGTTGCGCATACTCCGTTCAACATCGGTTCATTTTCCGGATGGCACGCGTCACAATAGCTCCGCGAAACTCGAGTGCATTGCATAAAGGGGCCCACGTAAAAACGTCGGTGTTGTGGCGCATCGTGCAACTGACATGACGGTGTGACGAATGCACTGTTGCGTGTACTCGTTGTGCGTGATTGTAGGCAACAGAGCGAGCCGCCGCATGCCCCTCAGTGCACAGAAGAGAACGGCCTTGGAGAAGCAAGCCTCGAT
>NW_013651790.1:221103-236103 GCF_000499385.1 Eimeria necatrix | reverse complement strand
CCCCCAACCCCCCCCAATCTGTTAGGAAACTGATAATCACAGAGTAAGCAGCACCGCTGCTGGGCAGGAGACGCAGAGACGCACATGAAAAAGCTTTAGGGGCCCCCAAGGGGCCCCCCTAGGGGCCCCCAGGGGCCCGCTGGGGCCCCCCTAGGGGACTCCAAGGGGCCCCCCTAGGGGCCCCCAGGGTCCCCCTGGGGCCCCCCTAGGGGCCTCGCCAAGGGCCCTCTAGGGGCTTCCCTGGGGGCCCCCCAGGGGCCCCCCAAGGCTTACCCGCGAGGCCTCCCCATATCCCCACAGGCCCCTTTAGCAGCCTTTCGAGGGGCCCCCCTGGGGGCCTCCCTGGGGCCCCCAGTGGCTGTCCTAGGGGCCCCCTGGGGGCCCCCGAGGGCCCCCTGGGGCGGCGAGTTCGCAGCTGAGGGCCGAAAAAAGGGTTTGCTGCAGCAATTAGGGTTTAGGGGTTAGTTTGTGCTGCTGCTGTGTCTGCGCAGCCACGCCGTCAGCAGGCAGTACTCCGCCCTGCGGCTGCTGCTGCCGCATTTGCTGCCGGGGGTGTTCAGAAGTGCTGCTGCAGTGGACCGGCTGTCTCAGTGTGAAGCGGCGTCAGCTGCCAGTGCAGCAGCAGCAGCAGCAGGAGACCCTCCAGCAGCCACAACTGCAGCAGCAGCAGCAGCAGCAGCTGGTGCAGCAGCAGCAGCTGGTGCAGCAGCAGCAGCAGCACTGGCGTTTGCGCGTGGCTGCGCCTTTCCCCTCATCCTTAGAAGGTCCCGCAGCTCCGTGCTGCTGCAGGACCTGCCGCCGCTGCAGCGGGAAGTCCATTTGCTGCGGCTGTCTTCCTATGAGGAGCAGCAGTACACAGAAATTGAAGCTGCATGCGCGCAGGGCCTGCTGGCTGCTGCGGGGGCTGCCCCCTCCGCAGCAGCAGAAGCAGCAGCAGCAGCAGCAGCAGCAGCAGCAGCAGAATCCGACTTCCTCGCTGGGGCCGGCGGGGACGTCGAAACCATCACTGCCAAAACTGTAGAAGCCATGAGGCTCGTTTGCCTGCACCCTGCGCTGGTGGCTCCCTGCATCAGCAGCAGCAGCAGCAGCAACAGCGGCAGCAGCAGCAGCAGCAGCAGCAACAGCAGCAGCAGCAGCAGCAGCATAGATGATGTTGCTGACCCAGAAGAGGGAGACATGCCTCTGGTGACACCTGAACTGCTCGAGGTGGGTCCTTTCTGGCGCTGCTGCTGCTGCTGCTGCTGCTGCTGCTGCTAGTGCTGCTGCTGCTAGAATGCTGCTTCACCTTTGCATTTGTTGGCGCTGCTACTGCTGCCGCTGCTCCTGACCTAGAGTAGGGGTAAGCTGCTCGCTGTTTGTTCTGCTGGGCTGCTGCCGGGGCAAACGCTGCTGCTGCTGCAGCAGCAGCTGCTGCTGGCTGCACCCAGCTGCAGCAAAGTGACAGTTCGCAGCAGCTCAGCAACTTGGAGGCTCTGGGCTGGGCGCAGCAGTTTCTCTTGTCTCTTCTATAGCCAATGGGCCGCTGCTGCGTGCTGTTTGCTGCTTCTGCTGCGCCTCTGGCTGCGCTGCTGCCGCTGCTGCACCGCGCTGCTGCGCTGCTGTGCTGCTGCGCTGCTGCAGCGGCTGCTGGAGGCCCTGGCCGTCGCAGTGCCCATCGGCCGCAGCCTCAGCAGCAAGCAGCGAAAAGAGGCGCTGCGGCGGCGGGTGTGCAGGTGGAGGCAGTGGGAAGCTGCGCATGTAGCGCTGCAGCTGGGGCTGCTGCAGCAGCAGCTGCTGCAGCAGCACATGGTCCGCTGCAGCAGCAAGCTCACGTGAGGCTCCCTCTGCTGCTCTGCGGGCGCACAAACGCGCTCCTGCAGCGGCGGCTGCGCGTGCGCGCTCTTGCTGCTGCTGCTGCTGATTTGCTGCAGCAGCAGCAGCTCAAGCTGCGACTTGGTTTGGTCTGTTTTGCTTTTCCGCCGCTGCAGGAGCAGCTGCTGCATTGCTGCTGCGCTTTGCTGGCTGTGTATGGCGCAGATGGCTGTGCCGGCACCTGGAGGACTTGCGGACGGCAGCAGCAGCAGCAACAGCAGCAGCAGCAGCAGCAGCAGCAGGCCAGAAGCCCCCCGAGCCGCCGGCGGACGGCGTGTCTCGAGAAGAGGCGCTGCGGGCCAAAGTGCTGCTGCTAAACCCTCTGCCCCTCACTGTGGGGCCCCGCAGCAGCATGGGGCTGCTGCTGCGGGATGTGCTGCTGCCGCGGCCGCTGGTCATAGACAAAGGTGACAGCGCGCTGGCAGCAACTCAGAAGCTGCGGGACTTTAAGAGGGCTTGTCTTTCTCAGGTTCAGGTTTGTGGCCTTTGCTGCTGCTCCTTGCTGCCCTTTGTTGCTGCTGCTTTCCGGCTTCGCTGCAGCTGCTGCTTCTGCTGCAGCTCCTTGCTGCAGCAGCAGCTCCCGCTGCTGGTGGCCAAGGCCGCCTAATCGCTGTGCGCTGCGTCTCCCCAGGTGCTGTTGGTCGAGGACCTGGAGCTGCTGCTGCTGCTGCCGCCCCACATGTTTGCTGGCCTTCGCCAGGTGGTGTGGCTGGCCCCTGCACTCAGCAGCAGCAGCAGCAGCAGCAGCAACAGCAGTCGCAGCAGCAGCAGCAGCGAGCAGGCTGGAACTTCGGGGGACTCACTTGTTGCTCCAGAGGTTCCCCAGGGATGCGCAGCCTTCACAAGCGCTGTGGAGCAGAGGCTGATGTCTGTCGGTAGGCGCAAAGACAACTGCCGCCCATTGCTGCTGCTGCTGCTGCTTCTGCTGCTGCTGCTGCTGCTGCTGCTGCTGGTGTCACCCCTGGGCGTGCAAACGAGGGTAGCTCGAGGTTGGGGGAGTTTCCCGTGCTTTTGGGCTGCGGGTAAACGCTTCCTGTGTTGCAGCTACTGCTGCTGCTGCTGCTGCACGGACTGCTGCTGCTGCACGGACTGCTGCTGCTGCTGCTGGAAGTATGCCTGCTGCTGCTGCTGCTGCTGCTGCTTGCCAGGGAGCGCGTCGCCCTTGATAGTGCATTACTTGATTTGCGCGCGGACTTACGAAGAGTTCCATTTGCGGCCTGAGGCCTCCGACGTGCGTTTGGCAATTCCTGCTGCTTGCTGCTGCAGTCTTCGCTGCTGCAGCAGTGCTGCAGTGCTGCAGCCTCCACTGCTGCAGCAGTGTTGCAGCGATTTGCTGCTGTGCCTAGTGCTCTAGCGTGCGGCTTTCGGGTGCCTTGGGACTTTCTGCATGCACCCTGCGGCTGAGAGCAGCAGCAGCAGCAGCAGCTGCTGCTGCTGCTGCTTGCCAGCTAAAACTCCCCAGCGAGCGTCTGTGAGCCTCTGTTGCTGCTGCGTCTGCAGGGCCCCCCCTTCGCCTAACCGGCAGCAGCAGCTGCTGCTGCTGCTGCTCCGCCGAGACAAAAGTCTCTTCAGAGACCCAAAAGAGAAAAAGAAAAGACACAAAAGACAAGATCCTCTGCGTACCCTCCCGCATTGGGGGGCCCCTCTTGTGCGGGGGCCCCTCCTGCCCCGGGGGCCCCCGTGTTGTCTCAGGGGCCCCCTTTTTGTCGCAGGGGCCCCCATCTTGCCTGAGGGGCCCCCGCTGCTTCCGGGGCACTCGCCAAAGCCAGCAAAGCAGTACCCACTCGTTTTGCATGCAATGATAAGCGACTCCCGCAACCAGTGGAGCTCCCTGTCAAGTACTCAGTGTGTGGAGCGAGGGTTTAGGGTTTAGGGTTTAGGGTTTAGGGTTTGCCCACGTCTTGCACGTGCAGGAGCCGTGGGGGCCCCTGCTATAGCGCTCAGCCTTTATAGAGGCAGCAGCTGAGGCTGCGGCTCCACGGGAGCCCCTGGGTGCCCTCCTGAGGGCCCCCACGGGCCCTTAAGGGGGCCCCCAAGGTCCCTAACGAAGGGCCCCCGGGGCCCTTAGGAGGGCCCCCAGGGGCCCCCAGGAAGCTGTACAGGGCATAGACCCAGAGCCTGTCTCTGGTCCATTGTTTTTTCTTCTTTGTCTCTTTCGGGTTCTACCTGAGCTTTAATTTCTCTCCTTAATGTATTATATTGATATATTGCATTACCTTTTTTGCAGAAGCAGGATTTGCTGCATAGAATTGAAGTCCTTAAACAGCAAAAAGCCTCGAAAAGCTGGACAAGACCCAAAAGCTGGGCCAGGGCCGCCAGCTCTTAACTCCCCACAGGACTTTCTTAAATTGCTGCGCTAGCTCATTCTATGCTTGTATATACTTTTTTAGCGAAGCATTCTGCATTTTGAGAGTGTATTTGATTTATTCAGGTGCTTTCTACTCTATTAAATTGTACCTCCTCCACATATATATATATATATATATGTATATAACAGTGTTCTGCTTTATTATATATATATATATGTATAAAACAGTGTTCTGCTTTATTATAATGGTACATCCTTTGTAGTAACCGCTCGAGTGTAGCAGCAGCGTTCTAAATGGAGCATTGCAGATATGAATATTTATAAATTTTACTCTTCCAGTATCTTAGAAAATGTTAATCGTTCATTTGTTTGTCTCTTTTTGTTTTGGAATTTAATGTTCAACCGCACCGAAGGAGGAATCGAACCCCTGCGCCGCGAGGCGCCACGCGGTTTGAAGCCGCGCCCAGTCACCAGACCAGCTCATCGATGCGCCAGCATTACCCTTCACTCTTGGGTCATTTGAATGCGTCATTTTCTCCAAAATGTCAGCAAATGGAACTAATTGAATGCCATTTAATGCAATTTTCGAGTTCTTAGATCCCGGCAAAGGTAAAGGGGAGAAAAAGGCGAAGAAAATGACCATGGCACAGGCAGCGCAGCCACCGCCGCCCTCTTCGGCAGCTCCCCTTGCAGTTAACTTTGAAGGAAATTATGCAATTTAAATTGTTCAATTTAATTAGCTAAAAATAAAGCTTTCAATTTCTTCCTTTTGGCCCCATGGGGGAAACTGATGGGGACCAGCGTTGTGGCAGCTGCTTCCTCTTAACACTTCGGTAGTAGCTTATATGTCATTTGTCTGGCGAACTTAAAGGCCGTTTGCAAGGCTAGTGAGGCTTAATTTGTTTCAGAGGTAAAGAAAAAGAATAAAGAGCAGTTCCTACAGACTCCTTTACAACATTGCGAGGGTAGAGCTGGGAGCTTAATAGCGTAAATCCCATTCACACACTCATTTCATGTGTAAGGCATGGGGTCTGGGGGCCCCCCGGGGGCCCCCAGCCCAGGCGGCGGGACCCTAAGGGGCCCCCAACCCGCACTGCAGCGCCCCAGCCCTAATTGTTGGCACTCAGTGCTGCGCTGCAGCTCCACCGGAGTCAAAAGGGCCTACACTTGGCGGCAATCGCTGCAGAAACTGCTTGTCTGAACTACCCATAAAAACGATAGAAAAAATCCACTGGGGCCCCTTTTGCGGGGCCCCGCTGTGAGCTGCCTAAGAGGCTTTAAGGAGAGAAACGTTTACTTAGGCAAGACCAGCCTATGCTGGGCTTTGGAGGCCTAGGGTTTAGAAGTTTGGGCTTAGGGTTTAGAAGCTAGGGTTTAGGGGCTAGGGTTTAGGGTTTGTGGCCTTCACGGGGCCATGCACCTTGCCTTTCTGGCCCCTCAGCAGCGCCAAGTTTCTGAGTTAAAGACAACAAGCTCTTAGCCTCGCCTTTGTGTCTTAAGGGCGTTGCTGCAGAAGCATCTGCTGCTGCAGCAGCAGCAGCAACGCAAACTGCTGCTGCTCCGGCACACTCGAAACAGGAGCTGCTGCTGCTGCTCAAAGCCAACCGCAGCACGCCCTTCTTGTCAAGTTTTGCTGCAGTCAGCACGGGGCCCCTGTGAAGCCCTGGGGGGCCCCCTTTGCTACGTGTAGACTTTTACAAAAACTATTTTAAAAATGCACAAAATAACATTAATAGAGACAATTTGACATCAAATGTTTACAAAAATGGAGCCACGGGGGGCTGCTTCGCTACTTTTTTTTCTCGGAGGGGCCCCTGCTGCCTTTGGCCTTTGTGCTGCGCAGCAGCAGCTCCTTCCCGCTGCTGGCTTGCTGCTGCTTCTGCAGCAGCTTGCGCAGCGCAGCAAGAGAGCGCACAGGCCGGGGGCCCCCCTCCTCGGAGAGGGGCCCCCCAGCCCTGCTCTCGGGTGGCAGCAAAAGTATATCAGACTTCCTGGGGCCCCTGCTGCTCCGAGGGTGCAGCACTGCTGCTGCTGCTCCAGCTTTTGCTTCCTGAGTAGCATCTGGCTCTCTCAGGGGGCCCCGACTTGGGAGCTGCAGGCCAGAGCCACGGCCTGCAGCTTTTTCAGCCGGGCGGCCAATTAGCTGCTTGCCCGGCCGTGGGGGGCCCCCCGGGGGCCCCCGGCGCCGCGGGCCCCCCGCTGCAGCAGCAGCAGCAGCAGTTGCTGCTGCTGCTTTTCGGCGGGCGCGCGAGAGTGCGCTCCGCATAGAGGGTGAACCCCCTTTTTCCTGTACTGCAGACACCGGGGGGGCCCCCACCTCCCCGAAGGCGGCTTCCTCCTCCCTAAAGGGGGCCCCCTCCTCCCTAAAGGGGGCCCCCTTCCCCCTAAAGGGGGCCTTCTCCTCCTTAAAGGGGGCCCCCCACTCCCTGAAGAGGGGCCCCCCCTCCCTGAAGGGGGCCCCTGCCCGTGTCCTGGGCCAGGCAGGGCTGTCTGTGGGGCCCAGCAGGAGATCCTCTGGGGGCCCTGGAGCCGTGGGCTGCTGCTCTTGAGACCCAGCAGTTGTGCCCTCAGGGGGCCCCCTGGCCTCCACGGGCCCCCCAGGAGGAAGGTCCAGGTCCAGGGCTGGCTGCTGAGGGGGCCTGGGGGCTGGCTCCCCGCCTTGCTGCCCTGAGGGGCCCTGAGGGGCCCCCTGGGGCCCCCTAGGGAGGGTCGAAGAGGCAGCGGGGGCCCCCTGGGGCCCCCGCTGCTTTCCAGGGGCCCTCCGGGCCCTGCGGGCCAGGCGCTGCCGCCGGGCCCGCAGAGAGCTAAGCAGGGGGTTCTCCGGACCCGAGTACCCTGGGGGCCCCCCATCTCCCTCTTCAGCATCTTGGGGCCCCTCAGCGGGGCCAAGGGGCCCCTCAGCGGGGGCAAGGGGCCCCTCAGGGGTCTCTTCGGTCATTTGGAAGAAAGGGGAAACAAAACCCTCTTCGTCGTCCTCCAAGTCCCCCTGGGGGCCCCCAAGGGGCTCCGGGGGGCCCCCCTGGGGGGCCCCCAGGGGGCCCTCTGGCTGGAGAGGGCCCTGGCGGCTGCTGCGGCGGCGGGAGCGCCCGCCCGCTGCAGCAGCAAAACAGCACAGCGCAGCAGCAGCATGAGCGCCCCCCCGGGGCCCCTCCAGCCAGTCCTTTGGCACGAAATTCAAAGAAAAAAGGAGAAATAAATTGAATAAATGGAAACAAATAAACAAAAGTCTGGCCATAAACATTTAAAACAAAGACAGGGGACTCTGCAGAAATGCAGGCGCAGCAACTCACGAGGGAATAATGAGTCTTCTTTGGCTCTGCGCTTTGCTCTGGGCTGAATGAGGTCTGCGAAGTCTGAGACAGCAGCAACAGCAGCAGCAACAGCAGCAGCAACAGCAGCAGCAGCAGCGGCAGCACTTTAGCTCCTGCTGTCCTCCTTGCTCCACTTGGGCCAGACGCAGACGCAGACGGGCGCAGCAATGGAACTAGAGACGCACTAAAGAGGCTGCTGCTGCTGCTGCTGCTGCTGCTGCTGCTGCTGCTGCAGGGGCTAGGGGTAGGCAAAAACAGCAAAACCTAGAGAAATCTCTGAGCCCTAGAAGACCCACCGTCTTGCAGGCCCAGCAGGGAGCTCGCAGCGGAGGGAACTGCAAACACCCCCACAACAGCGGCAGCAGCAGCCTTAGCAGCAGCAGCAGCAGCAGCAGCAGCAGCAGCAGCAGCAGCGGCAGCAGCAGCGGTTTCTCCCGCCCGGGTTCCCGCAGCAGCTGTGGGCCTGGCTGCCAGCCTCTGCCTGCGAGGCTGTTGGCATTTGCTGCTGCTGGGGGCCCCACCTGTGACGTCTGTCAAGATCTTTTGAATTTCTGCTGCTAAACCCTCTGGGGTTTTCCCCCGCAGCTCCAGCTCCCGGCTCAGCTCGGGCTCTTCCTCCAGCCTCTCTTTGATAGTCTCAAGAACCTCCGACTGAGAAATCTCTCCCAGAGTCTCTCCTTTTTCCACGGCAGCAGCAAGGGGCCCCTCCCTGGGGGCCCCCCTGGGGGCCCCCCTGGGGGCCCCTGTGGGGGCCCCCCTGGGGCCCCCTGCAAGGGCCCGCTGGGCCGCCCTGCGTTCCATCTGAATGAGCTCCCGGACTTCTTCCTGTTCTGCTGCTGCTGTGGCGCTGTCTACTCTTCTGCGTCTTCCTTGTTTGAGGGACTTGAGGAGTTTGGCCTCCGACTTGGCGAAAAAAGAGTCAATTTCAGCAGCACTTAAGTCCTCCCCTTGGTCGCCGGGGGGCTCTGCAGCCCCCAGGGGGGCCGGGGGGGCCCCTGGGGGCCCCCCAGGGCCCTGGGCCTGGGGGGCCCCCAGGGCCCCGGGCTCCTGGGGGCCCCCGTATGCCCTCAGCTCCCGCTGCAGGAACTCTGCAGGGACTTCCAGCTCCTCCTCGAGGCTTTGCTGCTTCTCGAGGCCCTCCGAGTGTGAGGGATTTGGACCTGCTGCTTCAGGTGCCTGCGCTGCTGCTGCACCTGCTGCTGCTGCTGCTGCAGCGGGCGCCTGTGGGGCAGCAGCCTGCGCTGCAGCAGGGGTTTCTGGCGGCGCCGCCGCCGCCGCAGCAGCAGCAGCAGGTTTCCCCGCTGCAGCAGCAGCAGCAGGCGTGCGAGCAGCAGCAGCAGGCTGTTTTTTGTTCGGGCTGGGAAGCAAGTTCTTGAGAGGCACTTGCTGCATCTTGGGCAGCCCGTCAGGCCCGAAGACCGGGACTTCTGCTGCTGCTAATCCAGCCCGGCGAGCTTGCTGCTGAGCATCTTGCTGCAGCATTTCAGGAGTCACCAGCCCCGACTCTTCCTTCAGCAGCTGCCGCGCCTCCTGCAGGCTGAGGTCGTCTGCGCTGCGGCGCTGGAACCTGAGAAGCAGCAGCAAGCGCCCCGCAGGAGGCTACGCAGCAGCAGCAGCAGCAGCAGCAGCAGCCCGAGGCGCGGCGGCAGCAGCAGGAAGCAGCCTCAGGGGCAGCAGCAGAAGCAAGGAGCGTTTGCGGAGGCAGGAGCAGCAGCAGGAGGATTTGACGAGGCAGCAGTCGCGGTAGCAGGCATTTCGAGAAGCAGCAGCAGCAGCAGGGAGCATTTGGCAAAGAAGCAGCAGCAGCAGCAGCAGCAGCAGCAGAAGAGAGCAGGGCATTTGGGGGGACCTGGGATGCCGCTTGCGGGCCCTTCGCTCCTGCTGCTGCAGCAGCAGCAGCTCCTTTCGCCTCTTCTCCGCCTCCAGCAAAGAAAGGGCCTCCTCAACATCTGCTGCAGTATAGCCGGGGAAAAGGACCTGCAGCTGCTTCTCCGTGGGGGCCCCCTGCCCAGTGTGCCTCTTGGGCGGGGTCACAACAACAGCAGCAGCAGGGGGCCCCCCGGGGGCCCCCGCAGCCCCGGGGGCCCCGGGGGCCCCGGGGGCCCCGGGGGCCCCTTGCTGCTGCATCTGCTGCTTCTTTCGGTGCCGCTCCAGCAGCTTCAGCGCAGCCCCAATCCTCCCAAACTTCTCCTCCGGTGATTCCCTCGGGGGGGCCCCCACCTGCATCTGCAGCATTTGCTGCTTCCACTGCTGCAGCCGCTGCACTTCTGCTTCGCAGCGCGTCGTCAGCTGAATCCTGCGCAGCCCGACGCAGCAGCAGCAGCAGCAGCAGCAGCAGCAGACACACGCAGCACCCTTGAGAGCTCTACAGCGGGGGCCCCTACTGACTCTGCGGGCCCCTCTGGGGCAAATTCTGTGGGGGCCCCCCCTATGAGGCCCCCCTTGTGGGGGCCCCTGGAGGTCTCCCCCGTGAAGCCTCATGTGAAGACCCCTATGGGGCCCCCTGTGGGGCCCCATATGGGGCCCCCTGTGGGGCCTCCTGTGGGGCTGCCTGAGGGGCCCCCTGGGGGGCCCCCTGTGGAGTCAGGGCTGCGGCGAAGTGCCAGTGCATGCAACTTAGGGGCTGGAAAGCCCCACAATGAGCACCTGCTGCGGCTGGCGTCGATCTCTAAGACCCGGAGGCCCCTCAAAGTGTCCCCCGTGCGGCAGCCCAGGGCCTCCGCGGGGCCCCCGTCGGGGGGCCCCTGGGGCCCCAGAGGGTCCGCAGGGGGGCAGCGCCGGCCCCGGCCCCCCCGGCTCTTCTTGAAGCGCCGGAACAGCTCCTGCACGTCGTCGCAGCTGTTTCCTCTTCCAACTTCGTTCTGCAGCAGCACGCACACGCTTTGCTGCTGCTGCGCTGCTGCTAGTGGCCTGCTTGGGGCTCTCTGGGGCCCCCTGGGGACCTCCGGGGCCTTCTGGGGCCCCCTGGGGACCTCCGGGGCCTTCTGGGGCCCCCTGGGGCCCCCTGGGGCCCCGCTGGGTCCTTCTGGGGCAGCAGCAAGGGGCGCGCAGGTAGTGGCCAGACTCCCAGTTGCTGCAGCAGCAGCAGCAGCAGCAGCAGCAGCAAGTGTAGGGGGCAGCCTCTGGGGGAGCTCACTGCATGCAGAAAGGCGTCTTCGACAGCCCCAATGTCCAGAAAAAGTCCAAACTCTGTACACCTCAGCACTGTGCCCTCCACTTCCTGTCCCACCTGCAGCCCCAGGCCCCACACAGCGCGCACGCCGCCCAGGCCTCCCCCGCAGCGCGAGGGTTTAGGGTTTAGGGTTTAGGGTTTGCGGGCGCTGGGCCTGTCTGAGTCTAGCCCGGGGTCCCTGGGGTCCAGCTGGGGGCCCCAGTCAGGGGGCCCCCTGGGGCCCCCAGCTCGGGGGCCCCCGGGGGCCCCCTAGGGGCCCCCGAAGGAGTCTTACCCAGAAGGCCTCCACTGGTTTTCGCGGGGAGTGCCCTTTGGCAGTGGCTGGCGAAGGCACTGTAGTCAGCCGCATGCGCCGCCCCTCTCTGTCTATACTCTTTATGTGCACGCACAGCGCGTCTCCCACCCGCAGCACATCTCCCGCGTGCTTTATCCACCCCTCCGTCGCACCCTCCACACTGGGGGCCCCCGGGGCCCCTAGGGGGGCCCCCGCGGCCGCTAAGGGGGCCCCCGGGGCCCCTAGGGGGGCCCCCCGGGCCCCCGCTGGGGCTTCTGGGGCCCCTGCTGGGGTTTCTGGGGCCCCCGCTGGGGTTTCTGGGGCCCCCGCTGGGGCCTCTGGGGCCCCTTCTACACCGCCTGCAGGGGCCTCGGGGGCCCCCGCTGGGGCCCCTGCTGGGGCCCCTTCTGGGGCCCCTGCTGGGGCCCCTTCTGGGGCCCCTTCTGGGGCCCCTTCTGGGGCCCCGGGGGCCCCTGGGGCCCCCGGGGAGTTGAGGAAGGAAGCACCAGCTTGGAGGGCCCTTGGGAGGTAATGCATGTCCCTGACATGGAGGAAGCCCAAGGTGTCTGTACACCCCACGTCGACGCGGCAGCCATAAGGCATTATTGAAATGACCTGAAAAAAGGCGGAGTTCCCGGGTGTACGTACACCTGGGCCCTCCGCGAGGAGGCGCGGAGAAAGGCAAAATAAAAAGAAAAAAAACAACAAAAAGGAAACAAAAGAACAAAAGGAACAAAGAGAAGCTGTACAGACATCGCGATATAGACACGAAGGGAAGAGAGGGCTCTGTGCTGCGCTGCGGGAGAGGCAGAAGCAGCAGCAGCAGCAGCAGCAGCAGCAGCAGCAGCAGCGGCAAATGCCCCTCACCCTTCCCAGCACACTTGTGTTCTCGTGGAAGTTCTGCAGCGGCAGCCGCCGCCTTCTGGGCAGCAGGTAGGCTCGCTGCAGCAGCAGCAAAAGGCAGGAGCAGCAGCAGCAAAAGATAGGAGCAGCAGCAGGACAGAAGGCCCCTGAAAAAGCCCATTTGGGGGCCCCGAAAGGGCCTCAAAGGGGGCCCTGAAAAGACCCAGAAGGGCCCCTAACGGGCTTCTAGGGGCCCCCTAAGGGGGCCCCTTGGGGCCTCTAAGGGGCCCCTAAGGGGGCCCCTAGGGGCCCCCCAGTGGCCCTGGACATGGACAGACACAAAAGGCCCCTAGGCAAAAAGGAAGCCCCCAGAAGTGCAGCAGCAAAGGGTACTGGAAAGCAGCAGACAGGGGAGCAGCAGCAAAAAGGAGACAGGAAGGCAGCAGCAACAATGACACAGGAAGGCAGCAGCAAGGAGAGAAGGGAGCAGCAGCAAAAAGACAGATAGGGGGGCAGCAGCAAGGAAAGACGGCAGCAGCAGCACGTAGACAGAGAAGCACGCGCAGCAGCAAATAGACAGGGCAGTAGGCGCAGCAGCAAAGGACAGGGCAGCAGCAGCAGCAGCAAGGAGTTAAAGCAGCAGCAGCAAGGACGTGGGGCAGCAGCAGCAGCAGCAAGGAGGTAGGGCAGCAGCAGCAGCAAGGAGGTAGGGCAGCAGCAGCAGCAGCAGCAGCAAGGAGAGAGCAGCAGCACTGTTGTGGGCCCCTTGGGGCTAAAGAGGGGCCGCGAATTCGTGCAGCGCAGAAGGAAAGGCTAATGGGACAGAAAAGACAAAAAATGAGATTAAAAAAGACAAAAAAAAGATAAAAAAGAGACAAAAAAAGACAAAAAAAGGCAAAAAATGGGACAAAAAGAGACAACAAGAAGCGAAAAGAGAGTAAAAGAGGGGAAAGCAGATTGAAAGAGATGAAAGGAAAGAAAAAGGGAAAAAAAGGAGAGAAAAGGAAAGAAAAGAAAAGAAAAGAAGACAAAATGAAAGAGTTAAAGACAAAAAGAGTCAAAGACAAAAAGAAAAAGACACAAAGACACTCGCAGCAAGCTTCTGTCTTTAATGCCTTTTCTGTCTTTGACTTTCAATTTCTTTTTCTCCTTTTTCTGACTCTCTGCCCCTTCTCCCCCTCTCTGCTGCTGCTGCTGCTGCTGCTGCTGCTGCTGCTGCTGCTGCTGCTCACCCGCCTCTCTGCAGCCTCCTTGGCCTGCACGTACTCGTGCAGCTGCTGCGCCAGCCATTTGTTAGACCCCAAGTCTCTCAGGCTCAACTCTTTGCCCCCACCAGCTTTCGGGGGCCCCGGGGCCCCGGGGGCCCCGGGGGCCCCCGGGGCCCCCGGGGCCCCAGGGGCCCCTCGGGGCCCCGGGGGCCCCTTCTCCTCCCTGGGGCCCCCGCGGGAGGCCGCGCAGAAGGTGTAGAGACGAGGAGGGGGCTGCAGGAAAGGGTCCTTGAGGGGGCCCCCGATGGGGCCCCCGAAGGGGCCCCTGGAGGGCCCCTTGAGGGGCCCTTGGGCGCTGGCTGCGAAGCAGAGGCAGCCTGCAGCCTCTGGGGGCCCCGGGGGAGACAGGCAAAGAGAGGCAGCAGCAGCAACTGCAGCAAAAAGGCACACGAGGCTAAGCCCGGGGGGCCCCCGGGGCCTCAGGGTCACCTGGATCCCGTGAGGGGCCTTTCCAGCCATGCTGTTCCATCAGCAGCGAGCAGCAGGGCCCCCAAGAGTCCCCCATAAATCCAGAGGCGTCAAAAAGTGCATCTTAACTATGGCGGGGGCCCCCGGGGCCCCGGAGGGGGGCCCCCGGGGGCCCCCGGGGGCCCCCAGGGGCCCCCAGACTGTTGAGGTGGGGGCTGGGGGCCCCAAGCTGGTCACTGAAATGAGGCAGCTGCCTCACCTGGGGCCTCTAAATTGAGCTAAAAGGGTTTTAATTAAATAATTTATTTGTTTTATTTTATTTGTTTTCTTTGTCTTCAGCTCTTAAAGGCCAAAGTGCAGCAAAAGCTGCTGCAGCACGAGACCAGCAGCAAGGCTATGCTGTGCACAGAATGGCCCGGGTGGCTCAGCCTTTGCTGCCCTAGCGAGAGTGCCGCTGCTGCTGCTACTGGCTGCTGCTGCTGCTGCTGGCTGCTGCTGCTGGCTGCTGCTGCTGCTGCTGCTGCTGCTGCTGCTGCGGTTGGTCCTTTCTGTTGCTTTCCTAGGCTTGGAAAGGGTGGAGTGGACACCAGAAAAAGAATTTAAAAAAGAGGACGCAGAAGAAATAAAAAGAGAATTAAAGACAGAGACAGAGTGCAGCAAAACAAATAAGCACAGACTCCCACCCAGAAGACCCCCTAGAGGGGGCCCCCACATTGGGGGGC
Organism: Eimeria necatrix; assembly: GCF_000499385.1. NCBI lineage: Eukaryota > Apicomplexa > Conoidasida > Eucoccidiorida > Eimeriidae > Eimeria > Eimeria necatrix. The sequence continues at coordinate 221,946 of NW_013651790.1, read as the reverse complement.
CCCCGGGGGGCCCCCACATTAGGGGGCCCCACACAAGGGGGGCCCAGCTGGGGGCCCCCTGGGGCCCTCAGCCTGCAGCAAAAGCAGCAAAACTTCGGGCCAGCCAGTTTCATGTTGAATTAAAAATCAAAGAGAAGATTAGTTTGTCTTTTTTTCTGTGTCTATTCTGTCTTCTCTGCTGCCTTTATCTTTTCCTTTCGCCTGCTGCCTCTGCCAGAATTTTGCTTCCTCAGCTTTCAGTGCATCCGGCTGCTGCTGCAGCGTGGCTGGAGGCAGCAGCAGCAGCAACTGCTGCTGTGCAGCAGCAGGGCTGCGCTGGCTGCTGCAGCTGCTGCAAGCTGTGGGGCCAGCCCTAAAGTGCAGCAGCCACTCACGCGCCTGAGGCCGTCTTAACTAAGGGGGAGCTGCTGCTAGCCACAACCCGCAGGCGCAGTGCAGCAGCTTCAGCAGCAGCAGACAAACAGCTGCAGCAGCAGAATTAGTTCAAGAACGTTTGCTGGCCTTCTTAGTTTCCCCCAGCTCTCAGCCTGCACTATTTCTGGTTCGTGCAGCTTTGTCTCAGCATAGCAGTGAGTTGCTGCCTCTTAGTGAGACCTGCTGCCTTACACCTCTGCTGCAGTTGCTGCTGCCGCTGCTGCAGCAGCAGCAGCGGTGCAGCGTGGGAGGCTCGGGCCAGAGCACCCTAGTGAATGGGCTAGTGGTGTTGGAATTCATTTATTTTGACTTAGTGCATCTCAAACAATTCTTTTCCAGGATTTTTCCTTGTTGGCTGCGCATGCGGCGCTTTCGGGGAAAAGAGCCTTGCAGCTGGGGCAGGACAGCGCCGGGCTCTTCACTGGAAAT
>NW_013651790.1:211103-216103 GCF_000499385.1 Eimeria necatrix | reverse complement strand
GCGCCTGCTGCAGTCCCTTGTCCAGCATCAGCAGCAGCAGCAGCAGCAGCAGCTGCAGCAGCAGCTGGGGGGGTTGGCGACTGCTGCCGTCGCGTGGGGGCCCACGGGCGACGATATGGGGCCTCCCGCCTGGCTGCTGCAGCACGGCCTTTGCCGATGGCCCTGATGGGGCCCTTGAGAACGGAGCTGCTGCTGGCACCGCCGTTGCTGCTGAGCTGGCTGCTGCTGCTGCTGCTGCTGCTGCTGCTGCTGGTGGCCGCTGCTGCCTTGGGAAGTCGAGAAACAGAGGGGGGTTGACCCCTGCGGCGCTGCGAAGTTGACTTGGCCTTTGGCTGGGGGCTGCTGCTAGCTGCTGTGTAGGCCAGCTTGTTGGCTGCAGACGCAGCCAAAAGGCTAGCCTGCTGCTGCTGCTGCTGCTGTTGCTGCTGCTGTGGCTGCTGCGGCTGCTGCTGCTGCTGCTGCTGCTGCTGCTCGCCACTGTCATCGCTCTCTGTGTCTGAGGGCTCAGCGAGACTCATGCGACCCAAAATAGGGGTCAGCTCAGAAGACCTCGGGCGGAAAATCCTGTTGCTGCTGCTGCTGCTGCTGCTGCTTGTACTGCCATCTGCAGCAGTAGCAGCAGAACCAACAGCAGCAAAACCAGCGCCAGCGCTGGCCAGCGGAGAGGCCCTCGCAAAGGCAGATGAGGGCCTTCGCCTTCTTGCCATAGCAGCACAAGATGAGAGAAAAGCAAACGGCGACTCCGTAGCCTGCTGCTGCTGCTGCTGCTGCTGCTGCTGCTGCGATGCATCTGCAGCACTGGGCATATGCGGCACGCTGCGCTGCGGTATTGCCCGCATGTTGGGGAAAGGGGTTGGTATTTTGGGGGCAGCTGAAGTGGCTGCAGGTGATGCTTGCTGCTGCTTTCTTTGCTGCTGCTGCTGCTGCAGCGCAGCAAAAGGACTGACCCTTTGCCTGCACTCTTCCTCGAGTGCCCGCTGCTGCTGGCGCTCGAAGTTTCTGAGCTGGCGCATGCGTTTGTCTTGCTGTGAGGGGCTGGGCGACCTTGCGGGGCTGCTGCTGTTGCTGCTGCTGCTGCTGCAGCAGTTAAAGTTCTGAATACTCAGACGGCCCAGCAGCGGCGACAAGCCACTCTCCTCCACGCGGGGAGTTCGGATGCCTTGTTCTTCCCCAGAGTCGCTGGGTTCTTCTAGCTGCCCCAGTGCTGCTGCTGCTGCTGCTGCTGCTGGTCTTGCTGCCACTGCTGCTGCTGCTGCTGCTGCAGCGGCTGGCCCTGCCGTTGCGCCTGCTGCTGTTGCTGCTGCTGCTGCCGTTTCTGTGGACGCCCCAGCGACGGGCGCTCCTGTGTCCTGTGCTGTAGCTGCTGCGCCGGCAGCGGAAGCTTCGGCAGAGGCAGCTGCAGCAGAGGCTGGTGCAGCAGCAGCAGCAGAGGCTGGTGCAGCAGCTGCAGCAGGCGGGCCGGCTTCTTCATGAGGCAGCGATAGATGCTGCTGCTGCTGCTGCAACAAATTTGCTGCAGTCGCTGCTGAAGCTGATTGAAGTGCCTCGGGTGAACCAACGGCAAAAGCAGGCCCTGCAGCAGCAGGCTCCCTTGCAGGTGCAGCCAGATGCTGCTGCTGCTGCTGCTGCTGCTGTTGCTGCTGCTGCTGTTGTTGCTGTTGCTGCTGCTGTTGTTGTTGCTGCTGCTGCTGCTGGAAAGCTGCAGAGAAAGATTCTACTGCAGGATATCCGTGCAGCTGCACAGTGGCTTCGCGCAGGTCAGCCAGCCCGAAGTAAATGGCAGTGCGGCGCCGTCTTTGCTGCTGCTGCTGCTGCTGCTGCTGCTGCTGCTGCTCAGGAGCTAACAGCAAGCTGGGAGTTGCCAGCACGGCCAAGCTGCTGCTGCTGCTGCCCTGACGGCCAAGGGTGCTGCTGCTGCGTCTGAAGAGTGGCGGGTAAATAGTTGAGGGTCGCCGGTAGGCGCACTGGCCCCTGCTGCTGCTGCCGTTGCTGCTGCTGCCGATATTTCCGGTGCTGCTGCTGCTGCTGAGGCGCAGCTGCTGCTGGTGCTGCCTCTGTTCCCGCAGCAGAGCCTCTGATGGGGTCCTCCACAGCGAGAGAACTGTCTCCTGCTGCAGCCCCGCGCCGCTGAGACCGTCTTGCTGCTGCTGCTGCAGCAGCTGCTGCTGCTGCGCTTCACTGTCAGCAGCGGGCAGGATTGACTGTCTGATGGTGACGGAGGTGCGGCTTCCGTGCGAGACGCGAAAGCCTGTCCGTGCAGCAGCAGCAGCAGCAGCTGCTGCTGCTGCTGCTGTTGCAACCGCAGCAGCTGCTGCTGCAGCGCGGCCCCTGCGCGGAAGATTCTGCTGCAGCAAGGAGCGCACGGCCTGGCTGTTTGCTATGTTGACCTGCAGCTGCAGCAGCAAACGGTCTCTGCCTTGGTGAGGGGAAGGGGCTGGCAGCACTTGCATGCAGTCATCTAGGTCTTCAGAGAGGTTTCCCGTGTCTTCGCTGCTGCTGCTGCTGCTGCTGCTGCTGCTGCGCCGCGCTGCTGCGCCGGCCCTCGCTCCGCGGACGCTTCTGTCCGCCAGGTGGCCGACATCAGCGAACCCTTCCCAGTGCTGCACCAGCTGCTGCTGCTGCTGCTGCTGCTGCTGCTGCAGCACGCTGCTCTCCATCAAGCTGCCCCGCCGCAGGCAGTGCAGGCGGGTGCTGTCCCGCAGCAGCGCAGCAAACAGCTGCCCCCTGAAGCTGCAGCAGTCTTTGCTGCTGAGGCGGCAGAGTCTGGGTCTCCAGGCCCAGAGCGGCGAGGCCCGCGGCGCAGCAGCAGCAGCAGCAGCAGCAGCTGCTGCTGCTGCTGCAGCGGGGTCCCCCGACAGCGCAATCTCCTGCTGCAGAGGCCGCAAACCCCGCCAGCGAGTCCGCCCCGGAAATGCCTGCAGGAAGCCGTCCCAAGCAGCAGCAAAAGGCAGCTCGTCATAAAGATTTAAAAATGCTGCTGCTGCTGCTGCTCCCCACCGCAAGTAAAGAAACAAAAACTCCCACAGCCGCGCGTGCGTCAGCGCCTCCAGAAAGCCCCGCTCGCTCAGGTGCATGCAGAGGTAGCCGCCGCCCACCTCTGCTGCGGGCTGCCCTGCTGCTGCTGCAGCAGCAGCAGCAGCAGCAGCAGCAGCTGCTGCTGCTGCTGCTGAGGCGGGCGCAGAGCCCTGCTGCACAGGGCGCGAGGCCATTATCTCGTACACCACACAACGGCTGCAGTCGGATAGTGCCTCTACCAGGCTTCGCTGCCGTTGCTGCTGCTGCCGTTGCTGCTGCTGCTGCTGCTGCTGCTGCTGTTGCTGCTGCTGCTGTTGCTGCTGCTGCTGTTGCTGCTGCTGCTGCTGCTGCCTGTCGCGCTGTCGCTGTTGCTCGCACGCGTCTACAAAGGCTGCAGCAGCAGCGGCGTCTGACTGGGCACTTTTCTCCCCGCTCAGGAGCTCCTCCACTTCTTTTGGCGGCAGCAGCAGCAGCATTTGCTGCTGCTGCTGCTGCCCCTGCTGCAGCAGCTGACTACCTAGGTGCTGGCAGTGCCGCCGGAAATAGACCTGAATGCGATGCTGGAGATCCGGCATGAATGGAATGCCTGCTAGCGCGTCGCAGCACTTGCTGCACTTGCTGCACTTGCTGCTGCTGCTGCTGCTGCTGCTGCTGCTGCAAGGAAGCAGCAGCACTGTGGCTTCGCAGTACTCTACCCACTGCCCCTTCACCTCTGCAGTTCCTATGCGCCCCGCCAGCACAACAGCCCGCCGCTGCGTCGCCAGCAGCGCAGCAGCAGCAGGAGAAGTTCTCTCGTACCCTGCAGCAGCAGCAGCCCATGGTGCAGTCGCTGTTGCTGCTGCTGCTGCTGCTGCTGCTGCTGCTGCTTGGGGGTCGCCCGCTGCTGCAGCCGCCGACGCTGCTGCTGCTGCTGCATCTCTGCTACTCTCTCGCTCCCGCCAAGCAGCCCACTCGCAGCAGCCTGTTTCGAGCAGGTTCGGCCTCTTCTGCTGCTGCTGCTGCTGCTGCTGCTGCTGTTGCTGCAGCACTTCGCTGTTGAACGATTGCTGCCAGCCAAACAAAGCCGCCTCGAGCAGCCAGGGCCTGAGGGCCTCAGGCCTTGGGGGGCCCCCGTGCGCGCTGTGGCCCTTTTGCTGCACAGGGGGGCCCCCCAGGGGCCCCTCTGCTGCTGCAGGGTCCTGCAGCAGCTGCAGCAGCTGCAGCGCCTGCTGCATGCGGCTGAGGGCCTCTTGGGCAAATCTGCGGCCCTCAGAATTGACAGCCCGAAGGCGGGGAAGGTCCCTGGGGTCGAAGGCCAGCATCCACACGTAAGACTCCAGGGCCTCGATGCGCTGCTGCTGCTGCTGCTGCTGCTGCTGCTGCTGCTGCTGCTGCTGTTGCTGCTGCTGCTGCTTCTGGGGGCGCGGAGAGCAGCTGCAGCGGCCGAATGCGGGGGAACGCAGCCGGCTGCCGCTGGGCTCTGAGTGACGCAGCGCTGCAGCAGAAGCCACGAAGTGGGGGGCAACTGCGCCTGCTGCAGCAGCAGGAAGGGCTGAATGCTGCTGCTGCTGCTGCTGCTGCTGCTGCTGCTGCTGCCGAAGTTTCTTAGGGGACCTGCGCCGTACGTGCAGCCTTTCAAGGCCTGGCGTGAGGCCCGTGGAAAGAGGCACATGGCTCTGGCGATCCTGCAGCAGTTGCACAGCAGCAGCAGCAGCAGCAGCAGCAGCAGCAGGTGGGTGCAAAGGCAGCACTTTCATGCAGCAGCAGCAGCAGCAGCAAACGCCTCTAAACAGCCCTCACCTCTTCGCTGCCTCCGACGCCCAGTCGGGATCGCTCAAGCAGGGTTTCCCTGCGGCCCTCAGCAGCAGCAGCAGCAGCAGCAGCAGGAGCAGCAGCAGCTGCTGCTGCTGCTGCAGCAGGCAAGCTCGCGGCCTCGGGCGAACGCTGCCGGCTACCCCTCCTTGCAGAAGCCGCAGCAGCAGGTGAAGCATCCAGTCTACTCCTGC